>NW_028232956.1:0-52344 GCF_057557595.1 Rhyacophila brunnea
ATTTTCGCTTGAAATGAAAAATTATTATATAAAACTTGATGGGCAGATGGTGGATTTGCCTGCTGGGCAGTCGGTGACGCTGGAACGGTATAACCCGATGTTTGATTTTGATGTGATTCGTGGGGCGAAGGTGATGGATTATACGTTGCCGTTTTCTCCGAAAAATGATGTTATATTCAAATGGTATGGGTTGCATCATAGTAGGTATGTGGCGAAGAAATATTATTGTGAAAAATATGCTGACGGTATCTTGATTGAGAAAGGTTGGGTGGAGCTGTCGGGTGTGACGAATGAGGGCTATCAGATATTTTTTACGCAGAACCTTGGGGATTTTTTTGGTGATTGGCACAACACGGCCATGAATGTAATTGATTTTGGAAGCGGTGCGGTAGTGCCAAAACTCGATTACGACTATACGACTGATGCGGTGGCGTGGCCGATGGTTAAGAATGTGGCATTTTATGCTGACAATCAGCGTGTTGGATTTACGGGCTATGTGAATGAAGTGAATGGTGGGGCGTACTCGATGAGCAGCCCGTGGGTGCCGATGGTGGGTTTGCCTTATATTTTCAGAAAAATTGGGGAGCTATGTGGTATTAGTTTTGCGGGGGAATTTTTTGAGAGCGACTGGTACAAATATGGCTTGCTTGATAATGTGTTTTCGGTGGATGGGACTGCTCAGGTTGATTATAAGAATCATTTGTATGCGATGACGATTCCAGATTTTTTGAAGGAGTTGGCGAAGCTGACTAACTGTGTGATGTACATTGATACAGTAAACAGGGTGATGAAGTGGCGGTTTAGGGAAACGATGATGCAGACGGCTACGAGGGTAAATCTGACTGACAAGGTGCTGCCGAATACGACGAAACAGCCTGACCGAAATAATAGAATTGAGCTTGATTGGCTGCTTGATGGTGGGGATAACTTGATGAAGGTTGTGCCTGCTGATTTTGTGAAGTACCAATCGGGTGGGGTAGATGAGAATTTTTTCAGGATTTCGACCAAGTTTTCGACTCGGCTTAAAGATGCGGCTAGTGGCTTGGCTGTGGCGGAGCAGGTGGGTGTGAGTGTGCTGTATAATCAGCAGGGTGGGAGTGTTACGCCTAAGTTGCTGCTATGGAATGGGGTGATTAATGGCAAGCCGACGGCTACGAATGAGCGTGGGGATTTGCGGTTGGCGTGGCATGGGGTGAAATCGTTGGTGGAGAAGTGGCGGTATTTTGAGGGATTTAGGGCTAAGACTACGCCTCGGAATTTGATGATAAGATTAAGCCCTGCTGATATGGCTAGGCTTGATTATCATGTTACGGGCGGCGTGGATAGTGTTGTACATATATATGGTAGGGATTTTTTGGTGGAGAGTATTAGAGTAAATCTGCCGATTGAGGGTTATGCGAGTGTAAGGGTTTGGGAGGTGTAGGGTTTTTGAATTGTTTTTTTTATTTTTGGGGGAACGACGCTTGCATTTACGAAGGTGCGGCGGTGACTGACTCAAATGTAGCCGCACTTTTGTAAATGCGTTGTTATCCTATCCTATATTGAAAGCCTCCCTTTGTGGGGGTTTTTTTTGTTTGTCCTAAAATTCTGGGAATTTGTTGATTTGGTCGTAGTCGGTGAATTGCCCTAGGTCTCGCAAGTATTTTTGGGTGGTGGCGATGTCGGAATGACGACATTGTTGGCGGACGAGTTCGATGTTTTGGGTTGCTTGGAATAGTGCAATGACTCCTGTGTGTTTCCACGAGTAGGTATCGAAATGTTGGTTGTTGAGTTTGAGGCGTTTGAGGATTGTGCTATGGCGTTCGTAGAAATAATCTCGGCCTACGTGTGTTGGTCCAGGCTCTCCGTCTTTGCCAAATACATAGTAGTGTTCGGGGTAGCTTCGTAGGTTGGCGTTTTCGATGACTGTTTGTAATGACTGGGGTATCATGACGTGTTCGGCTACGTTGTCTTTTGCGTTTTCGGCTGGTACTCTTATGGTTTTCTCTTTGATGTCGCCTATTTTGAGTAGGCGTAGCTCCCAACGTGGGCGCATGAATGAGTAGTAGATGAACGATATGAATAACAAGAGCTGATGCTCACCGTGATAGATGCACTTGGCTTTGAAGGCTTCGACTTGCAGTTTTGAAAATGCGCTGTGTTTGGTGCTTATGTGTGTGAGTTTGGGTATGTCGTCGAATGGATTACTTGCAATAATTTTTCGTTTTTTGAAAAAATTGAACATGGTACCCATCGTTCCTTTTGTGTTATTCCGAGAGCGGTTTGAGATTTTGTCGGTAACAGTAAGGGCATCTAGGAACTGTAAGGCGTGGGTTTCGTTGAATTTGGAAATTGGCCAAGATTCTTGGTTTGTTCTTTTGAGGTGCTTTCTGAACCTGTTGATGTCTGATTTGTAGGTGTCGTGGGTGCGAGGGCTAAGGATTGTTTTGTTGAAGTCAAGGAAGTATGTGCAAGCGTCTCGGATTGGCGTGGTTGCTTCGACGACTTCTATGTGCTTAGATTGTTCGATTGCATTTATTACGCCGCCTTGGCGAAGGAGTTGGTCAATTTCTTTGGCGATTTGTTTGGCGGCGGCGTATCGTTCTTTGGCAGTGGCGTGGCTGAGTGTTACTCGGCGACGAACGAGCTTCTGAGCTGACTCGTCGAATATATAATATTCGACGTGCCAGACTTTCGAAAGTGATTTGTCGTAATCTCGAAGGACACAGGGCTTGAAGGGTGCTTGATTGTCCACGATGATGATGTTGTACTGGTTCTTGATGTATGCTTGGATTGGCGTCATGGATTTGTCATTTTCTTGTCATTATGACAAATCCGAGGTTCTTAGTAAGCCGTAACTTGCTTATTATTAGCAAGTTACGGTTGTACTGAGAGTGGGAATCGAACTCGCACAAAATGACTGGTTTTAAAATTTATGTGCTGATTATCAGATAGTTATGAAATTTATTTTTGTCATTTTTTGATTTTAGACCGAATTTGGTTGTCATTTTCGGTTTTTTCGATTGTCATTTTCTTGTCATTTTGTAGCCTCCATTTTTTGTAATTCAATATAAACTTTTGCACACACACGAGCATCTTCTAGTGCATCATGATGTTTGAACGATTCTATCCCTAGATAATTAACAATAGTTGGCAACTGATGGTTTTCGAGATTTGGTAGTAGCTTTCTGGCCATTTTTAACGTACAATCGTAATTGTTAAGCGATGGAGATGGAATGAGATTAAATTCTTCGTTTGCTTTTCTAAGACAGGTTATGTCAGTGCTAGCTGCGTTGTGAGCTACTAATTTTTGACCTATAATAAAGTGTTTTAGCTCATTCCATACTTCAATAAAAGATAATTCATCTTTTACCATTTCATAGGTAATTCCATGTTTTTTTGTATTCCAAAAATCAAATGTTGGTGATGATGGACAGACATACCAATGTTTTTCTTCTTCAATTTTTCCATTTTTGATAGCAACAATGCCAACTGAGCAAATACTGTGATTACGATTAGATGTTTCGAAATCTATTGCGACAAAATCGTATAATGGGGTATTGGGTAATGTTGATTGGGAGGTATTTACATTTGAGTTTTTAGGCAACTGAATATATTGTTGTTCTTTGCTTTTATCACGTGCTTCTCCTAATGCCTCATTTGTACCCTCAAAATGGGCTTCTAATGTTCCTATCTCTCCCTTATCATATCTATAGATGGCGGTTTTGAACTCTGGATAAGGGTATTCTTTGCCTCTGTATACAGCTATTGCTCTTTGTATTTTTTGAAAATTCTGACTTAATGTGATGTTTTTTCTTAGGTCTTTTACTGTTAGGTTTATGGTGTGGAATGTTATGCCATTTTCTAAAATATCGACTACATTGAAGTTTTCTTTAAGGTTTTCGAGAGCTATTATATGGCTTTTTGCTTTTGGATTTGTACGAAATTTAATGGTTGCAGATAAGTGTAGATAGATTTTTTGTTTTGGGAACCTTGCAGCTAATTGATTATATTCGTTAGGGGATAGTGACACGTCTATTGAAATGCTTTGTTTAGCTGCAATAGCTTGATTCATTTTAGCCTCAGTTTCTTTGAACGAACCCGAATGGTTTTTGAAAGTTGATGGTTCGGATATCTCTGTTTTTTTCCAGAATTTGGGACGACCTGCAATTAACCAAATAACAAATATTACAAATACGACATATAGTATTAGGGTTGTCATAATGCTTGATTTTATGTTATATGTTTGATTATTAGTTAGTTACAACAAAATAGAAACAGATTCAGGATTTTTTAAAGCGGCATTCTCCGTTTGAAGTTTTTCGTTTTTGAGCTTTAAATATTCTGCGTATTCTTCTAAGGCAATGGTAATTGTACCTTCTTGTTGTTGATATGGTTGTGAACCTTTAAGTAGCCAATCTATACTGACTTCTAGTATTTCTGACAGTTTCTTTAAGTCGTCGCCGTTTGGTTTAGCGATGCCTCTTATCCAAGACGAAGCCGAGCTTCTTCCTGATTTGCCCATTAGTGCGCTTAATTGTTGGCCGTTTATTTTTTTCTCTCTCATTTTTCGGTCTAATCTATCCCCAAAAGTTTCTTCCATAATTTTTTTATTTTTTTTATTTGGACATTGTAATTTTTATTTCTACTTTTACGCTGTAATAATTACAGCGTAGGAATTACAGCGTAAAATAAATTCATGTAATGGAAAAAGCAAATAAAACTTATCAGATGGCAAAAGACAACTTGTCTATCTCGTACTGGAGAAGTCGGTTCTCGGAGGCGAAGGGGAAAATTAAAGGGAGGTCTATTATTAGTTGTTTGGTTGAGATAGACCCTTATTATAATAGTGCTAGTGGGATTACTGACTATTCTAATATTTGTTCTGGAAGGTCTGGTATTGAGAAGACTAGCAGGGCAACGTTTGCGCTCGAGAAGTATTTGGCGAAGCAATCTAAGAAGGGGTATTTGAAAAAAATAACTGTTAAAAATGTGGGGGCTGAGTGATAGCCTCGTGGCCTTGGCTTTGTTGGCTGGGGTGATGGTGGTATGGCCTTTTTTTAGACAACGAAAACGATGACAACAGAACAAAAAACATTGATTGAGCTAGCAACGGCTTTCCAGAAGTGGAAACCTAATATGGCGGAGCATCAGGAGAGGGCTATTATCCGAACGATTGAGGTTGGTTGTGCGAGGATTGGGATTGGGCCACTGAGTTGGCTTATTGATAGGGTTAGCAAGGATAACCATGAAGTACCTAAAACGCCGCTACTGGCTTGCCCCAAGTGTGGTGAAAAGCGATTTACGAGTGAAAAAGCAATACATGGACACATGAGAGTGTGTTTGAAAAAATAGAAGAAAAATGAAGAATACCCTTGACGATATTTTGGCAAAAGACGGCGGTGAAGCTTATTTTTTGAGCATTTACCCTGAGCTATTGGAGTGTTTTAGAGACCCAAAGAAGAAAGTAAAGATAAGAGACGACGACAAATCGGCTTCGGCTGGGGTGTTTCGGCATAAAGAAAAGGGGTTTTGGATGCTTCACGACTTTGGTGGTGGTGCGGAAAAGAATACTAAAAGTGCGGTGCAGCTTTGTATGGATGTGAATAGATGCGATGCTCGAGAAGCTGTGAAGATTCTAGCAAAATTTTATGGAATGGAGGCGTCTGCCAGTAAGCCTGTGGAGCCGATTCGGACTAAGAGAGTGCCCCGTGAGGGGGAACTGGCTGGGCAGGTGGTGAGCTTGGTGTATAAGGACTTAGAATACCATGAAGCAATGGTGCTGTTTGCCAAGTATGCCTGGGAGGGCATGGAGTGGAATGGTGTGCGAGCTAAAACGGACAAGGAAAGGCTTGAAATGGCGGCTCAGATTTGCGCTTATTATAGATTTAAGGCTTTGGCGAGCTATGAGCAAGTGGGCAAGGATGGCAAGGTAGTGCATATCTATACGGCTACGGCTGAGTTTCCGATGTTTGCGATTGATGAGATTGGTTTTCAAAAAATTTACAAGCCGAAAGATGCCGAATATCGGTTTTTGTGGGCGGGCGATAAGCCTCTGAATTATGTGCATGGCTTGCAACAGCATAAGGTGCTGATTGATGCGAATGTGAAAGCCAATGAGAGGGCCTATAATGAGGCGGCTGAGAGCGGTAAGGAAGTGCTTAATGATGCTTTGCCCGAGCGGTTGAGAGAGATAATACTAGTGAGCGGGGGCAGTGATGCGCTGAATGTGGCGGCACTGGGCTACCGTGTGGTTTGGATGAACTCGGAGACTGCGAAACTTGATAAGGATGCCTTGAAGGTGATTCATAAGATTGCTCATGAGTTTTATAACCTGCCCGACATAGACGCTACGGGTAGAGCGGCGGCTAAAAAATTGGCTTGGGAGCATATTAACATTAAGACGATTTGGCTACCTGCGGAGCTGGCGAATAAGAGTGATAAAAATGGCAAGAAATGCAAGGACGTGCGGGATTTTTTGGCGCACTACCGTGGCGAGAGCTTTAAGACGCTGGTAAAGAACGCATTGCCGTTTAAATTTTGGGACGAAATGCAGAAAACGGACAAAGACGGCGACCCTGTATATAAGTTTGGGCGGCCTGTGCATGTGTATGAGTTTAACAACGTGCGTGGCTATAATTTTCTGCAAATGAACGGCTATTGGCGATACCCTGATGAGAAGTATAAGGAGGGGTATAGACTCATCAAAATTGATGGGAATGTAGTAGCGGACGTGAACCCTAACGAGGTTAAGAATTTTATTCACATTTTTCTAAAAGAACGGCAAATGCCAGAGGATTTGCGGAATGTGATGTATAGAACGCCTCAGTTGAGTGAGGCTAGTTTCTCGAACTTAGAAGAGATTGAGCCGAATTTTCGGCACTATGGCCATGATTTTCAATACCTGTTTTTTGAGGATAAAACTTGGAAGATTACGGCTGAGAAAATTGAGGCGGTAAAGATGCCAGATACTTACGTTTGGCAGAAAAAAATACTGAAACCTAAGACACAAAGAGGTGTGATTGAGGGTTTTAAGCCAAAAGTTTTAGAGGCATTTTTTGAGATTACCAGGAATGAAAATGGCGTGTGGGCGGTGGAGTTTAAAAGCACGGAATGCGACTACATGAAGTTCATGCTACAGACCTGTAAGATACACTGGCGGCATGAGTTAGAGCATAGAATGGAGTTTTATGCTTTGGACGAAAAGGCTAAGGAAGAGTTTTTGACTGAATATAATTTGCCCGAATCTCATGTGGAAATAATGATGATGATGGGCAAGGAGGAGTATCAGAAAAAGTACCAAGAAAAATACAGATTTAGGCTTGATGGTAGCTTGCTACTGGAGAGCGAGCGAGATGAGCAAGCGTTGGCTTTTGTGAATCGGTGTTTTTTGATTGGGTACTTGCTACATCGCTACAAAGACCCTACGAAACCGTGGGCGGGCTTTGTGATGGATTACAGAATAAGCGAGGAAGGGGCTAGCAATGGCCGTGCTGGTAAGGGATTGTTGGCGTTGGGGTTGAAAATGTTGCTTAACGACTACCGTATTGATGCCAGGGACCCGAAGTTGTTTGAAAACGCCTTTTTGTTTGGTGGTGTAGACAAAGGTAACGAGCTGATACACATGGAGGATTGGAGCGAGTATTTGGATTTTGAGCGGTTGTTTAACGCTTTGACGGGCTCGTTGTACAGCAATGCGAAAGGCTTGCAACCTGTAAACCTTGAAAATCAGGAGTTTGGGAAGTTTTTGATTGATACGAATTTTCCAGACCGCCACATGAGCGGCTCGGCAAAAGGGCGGAAGCTGTGGAGTGTGTTTGCTGATTATTACCATGAAGACCTTGAATACTACAAAGAGGTACGGACGCCACAAACTGAGCTTGGACGGCGGATGTTTGACGACTGGGACGATGCTGAATGGAACAGGTTTTACAATTTTATGGGGCAGTGCTTGCAGTTTTATTTGGGGCTTGCTGATAAGGCTGTGAAGATAGACCCGCCGTTTGCGAACATTGTGAAACGCAATAGTTTGGCCGTAATGGGCGAGAATTTTAGACAATGGGCGGATACGTTTTTTGATGACCAAATGAATATGGAGGTTGAACGTAAGGTTGCATTTGAGGACTTCATGAAGGCGACGAACCAGCAAAAAATAAGCCCTCAAGCGTGGTTTAAAAAGCTATTGGCGTGGGCGGATTTTATGGGTTACAAAGTAAATCCAGAACACGTGCCAGGATGGACGAAGGCGGGCGAAGGAAAGAAGTACGGCTACATAAAGGCATCTAGGCCACGGGCGGGCGTACCCGGTAAATACTCGACGGTTGAGTTTGTTTGGATTGAGAATAAGCCGAAAAAGGAAGAGCCTAAAAAAGAAGAAATAAAACTGCCATTCTGATGGAAAATCAAAAAAAACCGATAGTGGTACTCGTGAAAGGAACTGGTAAGGTGTATGAGTATTTGGGAGAAGTCGAAGGCGGCTTTGAGTTTGAAAATTTGGTAACGAGCGAGGTGGGTGTTTTGACGGCTGAGGCGGCTCGTAAAGGTTTTGTTTTACCTGTGCGGCTCAATGAGCTGATTACGAAAAATGGAAGTGTGCTAAACCTTATAAAAACATTAAAACTTGAAGTTGATAAAGATGGATAATTACAAGATTTTCTACGAACACAAAGGCGAGGAAGGTACTTATGTGGCAAGGGCGGTGGCCTCGGAGCAATTGGCAAGGGCTGCTTTTAGGTTTTATTGCATTAAGAAAAAAATGAAGGATGCTAAGGTGCTGAAAGTAAGTACGATAGCAAAGCACCCTAGCCCCGCAGCGCGTACCGTCCGAAGGGGGGATTAGTAAGTTGATTTTTCAAAATTAAATTTATTTAAAAATATGAAAAGGATTTACGGAAATGATGCTAAGAGACAGGCGGCGATAGCTGGGTTTCTTGAAAAAAAAGAGGAGATAGCGGCCTTTGTAATGCGGCCTGTTGGTGCGCCACAGTTTTTGACAACGCTAAAAAATGGATGATTATGACTGGATTGGACATGATTGTTACGCTTGCTGCTATGATTGGTGGGGCGTTTGTTTTGACGATTATTCACGATAAAAAAAAAGTGCTATGACAACTGAAACGATAACTGAGGCAGATTTTGGGCAGGTTGGTTTGCTTAACGATGTGATTGTTTGCCCGAAATGCTCAAAAAGACAAAGGGCGGTGATTTTGAATACGTGGCCGCATGCTACTTATATGCACGAATGTGGGTGCTGTGGCTATGAGATTATGGAAAGTGAGTGGAAATCTGTAAAAGCTGAAAGCGATGGACTCTCTCTATGAAATGTATGAACGGGCGGCTTGTGAGCTGAATGCTTATAAGGCTTTGCCGAAGTGGCGGAAATTGATGCTTGGGGGCTACTGGTATAGGATGGGGCTTGAAGCTGAATTGCAGGTTGCGTTTGAGCGGTATAGGATGTGTATGGTTGATAACTTTTAAAGAACTATTTTATGAAAACGGAATTTTATGTTTACATCTTTCTTTGTGCTGGTTTGGTTTTGGGTGCGGGGTATTTGATGTTTAATGTTCATAGTAACAACGAAGAGAATCGGAGGGGTGGCCCTTATGATTTTTGGTAGAAAAGATATTTGCTTCCCCACGCCCGAGAGAGCGAAAATAAAGGTTAAGGGTTTATTTGAACACGACTTTGGCGCACGATGTGCGCCCGAGCGTGGGGAAGGTTTTTTTTGTTTAACTTTAAATAAAACAGGACAATGAAAAAGAACTATATCACGGCGAAAATTAGTAGGGAAAACTATGAGGCGTTTTATGCCTGGGCGGTGGCTTATCACAAACGGTTTTATGAGGGATTTGAGGTTCATAGCGGCGATAATAATATGTTTATGATGGTTTGTTGGATGGAGAATTTGACGCCTGCTAATCAAATGTCGGTTAATATCAATGAGATACAGTTGATGATACAGCCTTGTGTGGCAAAGGCTATTTTCAATAAATACGAGCCTTCTATGCCTTTTGTATTAAAAGAAGTGAAGGCAAAATATAGAGAATGGCACGTTGGCGTGGAGAATAAGCGGGTGTTGGCAAACCGCATGGCCACGGAAAATACGGCTGCGTATTTGCGAAAAAACATCACGCCTCAGAAGCAGGTGGGGCATTTAAGGACGGCTTTGTTGCCGATGAGTGAGGAAGTGGTTGGATTGCTTAAAAATGGGTAGTTGCTGGTTATCTGTTATCTGTTAGAAAAGTATTTTTGTATAAATTTCAAAAAAGATGAATGAAGATTTTAAAAATGAAATTAGAGACGCATTTAGAGAATTGAACAAATTGATTGATAAAGAGGTATTTGATTCAATTTGTTCGATGATTGTTTTGGCTGCTGGCTACTTATGTTTGGCAGGGGCAGTAATAAGCTTGCTTTGTGTTATTTGGGTAGATGGTTGGCGAATTCATTGGACTAAAATGGCAGTTAGTTTTTTATTTGTTGGAGAGTTTATTATGTTTTTTCATAAAAAAATTTGGCAATAACTATGAGAAAGAGCTTGTATAGGGCGACATATCGCCAAAATAATGACTGGAAGCCTGATTGGGTTACTTGGGTGTTGTGGGGGATTGTGTTGATTAATGTTGTGTATTATTTAAAAGGGTGTTTGGGCAAATGAATGCAAATATGAAAAAAGAAGATTTCAAAGTCGGCATCATAGAGGATGTAATGAGTAACGGCAAGGTTTGGTATAAGCCTTATGTTTATAAGGAAACGTGGAGTTTTTTCGGGCTTATTCGTAGTCGGGAGTATTATACGATCTTGGGTTCAGCAACAGGTATTTGTAGTTTATATCCTAGAGATAGATGTACGGCAGAGATTAAAGTCAACACGCTCGAAGAAGCAAAAGAGGTTGCTTTTGCGGCTATTGAAAAATTTATTAGTGATAACCCAAACATTGTGAGTCATAGATACTTTGAAAATATCGCACAAAATGAATGATAGATACTACGTTATTTGGGTGTCAAAGACTTATCGGGAGGATAGGTTTATGAAGTTGGTTAGAAGTAAAAAACATGACTATTCTGTGACGGATAGGAGTTTGGCTTTTTTGTTTGTTGAAAGTGAGCTTGGCGAGTTTACTAATGATTATTCTTTTTTGGTTGTCCCTAAAAGTATTTTATACCCTCTTTTTAAGCGGCATAAATTTGTGACTGGGCAGAAAGCGGATGTATTGAGCAATGGCCCTACGATGTGGAAGAAATTGGGTTTAGAATTGAATCCAGAAACGGGTTGTCTTAGGGTGAAAAGGAAGAAGGAGAGAAAAGCTAGGGCAGCGAAAAGACGGATGGGGTTGTTTTTTTTTATGAACGACTCTTGTGTATATAAGTGTGACATGGCTTTGATTGAACGGCTTGATGCGGTGCGTAAAGAATACCGAAGCAATCCAGAGGCTGAGAGTGATGAAGTAAATTCTGCAATAGAAGATATAATTAAAAATGGCAAAAAGGTATTAGTTGTTGATAATGGGGGGAAGTATTTGTAAATTTTAAAAAGTAAGGAAATGGAAACAGTGATTTCAGATAATTATGAGTTAAAGGAAGAGCCTAGTTTCGATGACGATAATTTGTCGATAGCTTTTCAGTCATGGCATCAAAGAGTCGCTGAAGAACGTGCGGTGCTTTCTGAGCGATTAGAAGGCGTTCCACTAGGGTCAGAAAGGACAGCGGAATACTTGAAATTCTATCAAAAAATTGGTATGGTGTCGAATGATTTTTTCAATACATTAACGAATGTGCTTTCGCGTGAGAATTTTTAAAAATAATATTTTATGGCAACAGCAACAATTGAGATAGGGTTTATGGCAGGTGATAGTATAAGAGATGCATTTACGGAGGCTATCCGCCTTGCTAATTTATTAGGTGTACGTATTGTATTTGAAATAAATGGTGTAATCTGTTTAGTCAAACATGACACAACACTTGAAAAGGGTATTGAGTCGTATCAGAATGCTAGGAAAAGGAAAGGCAAGTATAAGTATGCAGCGGCTTGATACGGTCTGTGGGGACACAGACCTTGGAGTGGCCGAGGGTAAATAATATTTTTTAAACAAATAAAACACAATGGTAACAGGAAAAGAACCAATCTATCCGCAAATTGACACTGATGTAGAATTTGATAGAGCTGACAATGAAAAACCGTATGGTAGAACATACAACCATACGGAAGGAATGAACCTTCGACAATATTATGCTGGATTAGCACTGCAAGGGTTTTTAGCAAATCCACAACACTCACAAAAGTGGGATTTTATTTTTGTTCAAAAAATAAGACGTTTTTTGGGACTTAAATACAATATAATGTCAACCTACGGGTTTGATATACCTAAACAAGCCGTTGAACTGGCGGATAAACTAATTGACGCTTTGAATAAGTAGTGTATTGACGTTTTACCCCCCTGCGAGAGGCTCGAAATAAGGTTATGAAGGAATTGGCTGAAAAAGCAAAACCGTGGTCTCCTTAGGGCTTCTGCTAGGGCTGGAAGCCCTTTTGATATTACTCACCGCTTGGGCGGCCCCGTCGGCAAGAGCCGAGCGAGTGCGGGAAATGGTGTTGATTATGGGCTTTATGTGTTGGATTTGCAGTCGTCATAAAAATTGCTCATAATGTCTGCATTGACGAAAGTGCGTTTAAACCCTTGTAACATAAAGTTGCGAGGGTTTTTCTTTGTTTTGTACAATTGGTGGCCTTGTTTTGACGGCGGCGGTTTTCCCATTTTACCCCTTGTTGTGTAATTTCTATATTTTTTGTGTTATTTGTGTTATATAGCTTGTAAGTCTTTTAAAGTGTTGATTTTTAGGGTTTTATCTCTAACATAAAAAAAATAAAGTTTATGTTAATAACATAAACTAACCTAAACTTTAAAATAGGAAAAACACTAAAAACTTAAATAACATAAAAATTGAAAGGAAAAATGGGGTTTCTAACACAAAATCGAATTTGTATTAACTATCTGATAATCAATGTGTTAAGTGTCTATAACTCAAATAACACAAATAACATAAAAATTTTGAAAATTGGGGATGGTGGTATTTTGGCGGTGGTGGGGTGTGTGATTATTATTTTTGGGTATTCTTGGAAAAGTCTAAGAATATTGTCATTTTTGTATAAATCTCGTAAAATGACAAACCCGACTTTTCTGGTATGACTCCGATTATCTTCTTTGTGAAGCCTTATTTGCGTAAGTTCATTATTAAAAATTATGGTAAAGAGCCTGTGTATTTGCGGGCTGATAGCGACATTGGTTTGCTGATGCGGTTGGCGATTTCGAGGGATAATTATTTGCCGCTTGATGAGCTTGAGGTGGAGCAGGATATTTTGACGAAGCGACGAGATGATGGTTTGGTGAAGTTGAAGTTTGCTTTGAGTTTTCGGGTGTCGCAAGGGAAGCTGACGCTTGAGAATATGCGGCGGATGAGTGATGCGATTGAGAATGAGTTTGGGAAGGCGTTGTATTTCTATGTGAAGGCGATGCGAAGTATGCGGGTGAGCGAAAGCAGGGCCGTGCGGGCATTTTTGGAATGCTACGATATTGAGGAAGGCGATGGGCTGAAACTTGATGCGGCGATAAAGATGGCTCAGAGGGCTAGGGACGAGAAGGAAGTGCGCTCGGGGGTGTATCAATGATGTGATTGTTGTCCTGAGTGTGTTAGTGTTGTCTTGAAAATGTGCGTTTTTGTCCTGAAAATAGGACAGTTTTTTTTGTTCAAAAAAGTTGCTAAAAATTATGATAACGACGGTATTGGATGGTGTGTTTTCGATTACGGACAACTATCAGTTGATGAATGCTGGGGGGCTTGTGAAGGATGTGCGTGTTGCGCCTTTGGAGTGGCTTGAAAAGGTGCAGTTGAAACCTGATGGCGGCTTGGTGGTGGAGCAGGTGCAGTTGAAGCCAGGGCGTAGCTGGATGCTGCTGATGGGTGTGCATGGTACGGCTAGTTGGGATGTAAAAAACTCGAAAAGTGTTCATGGGGTGCTGTATGAGCATGGTTTTGGGCTTGAATTGGCTAAAATTAGTCCTTCGTTGTTGGGTTGGATATATCGTTTTTTGGATGTGCCGATGGCGGTTTGGTTTATGGACCGCAATGGTTTTGGGCATTTGATTGGGGCAAACGAACAGCCTATAGTATGGAGTATGACGGCTGGGACAGCTAAGAAGGCGGGTAAGAATAATGTGAAGCTGATGGGTGCTTGCCAGACGACTGATAATATTGGGTATTTTGTAGATGCGGTAGATGATACGGTGGCGTTGATTGCTGCTCAGGCGGAAGCTCAGGAATTGATTGATAGCTTGGATGAGCGTATTGATGCGTTGGAGGCTTTGGCGGCTGCTGGGGTTGTGTTTCAGGTTTTTACTTATGTTTTTGGGAATGAGTCTAGTGCGGTGGTGCTGGCTGATGGCTTTGTGAGTGATTTGAGCAAGGGTGTGGCATTGATGGCGGTGAGCTTGAATGGTGTGACGATGAATGGCCGTATTGCTACGACGGTGGCGTTTAGTGGCAATTTTGATGACTTGGTATTGGTGCGTGGTGCGACGACGGTGGTGCATCTGAACCCTGCGAGTGTGGTGCTTGTGGGGGAGAATATTTTGAAGATTTTGGTTAAGGTGGGATAATATTCTGTCTTGTTTTGTGATTTTTTGAGAAGTGACTTTTGTGCCGATGGTTCGGCCGAACGTCACTTTTTTTATTTTTTCACAATTAAAATTTTTTAAGACAATGGCACAGCTGACTGGCAGTGAATTTAACAATGAAAAGGGAACGCAAGGGTCTCTTTTGAAATGGATTTGGGGTAAGATTTATTCTTACTTTAATGGTGTCTATAATGATGCCAAAACGTATGTGGATACTGCCCTGGGCAACGTCTACACGAAAACGGAAGTAGATGCGGCTTTGGCTCCGATTACGAGCAATGTAACGACGTTGCAGACTGGTTTGGCAGCGGAGCTTGTGGCTCGTGCGAATGGTGACACGGTGTTGGCGGCTGATATTACGGCTTTGCAAGCTCAGATTACTGGCTTGAAAAACATTACGCCTTGGGATGCTACGACGACTTTCCCGACGTTGCGCTCTGATGGTTCAGCTTTTGAGGCAGGTAATTTTGTGCGAATTACGGTTGGCGGCACTGTAGGTGGTGTTACTTACAAGGCTGGCGATATTTTGATTTGCACTACCAACGGGGCTACTACTTTGGCTGGTTTTGGTGATGTGGACAGCAATGTTGATTTGGCAACTGATACCGTTCCGGGGATTGTTAAGCTTATTGCTTCTTTGGCGGAGTATAATGGTGTAGATGCTTTGACTGGCTCTAAGGTTATTACGAAGAGTGTTTTACAGGCGATTTTGACGGAGGTTGCGGCTGCTTATGCTGCTGCTGATGCTACGTTGCAGACGAACATTACGACGGCTTACAATGCGGCTATAACCACAGCTTTGGGTAATGTGTACACAAAGACGGAAGTAGATGCGTTGTTGGCGACTGTGAATACTGCTGTTGCGGCTGTTGCGGCTGATGTTGCTACTTTGGAGACGGCTGTTGAAGGGAAAGCTACTGGCACTGATGTTGTGGCGTTGGCAAATGCGCTGAAGGCGGCACTAACGACGATAGCCGTATTTTCTAATTCTATGAAATCGTCTATCTATAAGATTGTGGCAAAAACTGTGTTCCCTTCTATCACAAATAGAGTTGGGTATGCTGAAATCAATCATCCAGCGACTGACTTTAACGAGCCTTACAAAGTTGTTACTGCGTTTAGCCAAGAAGGTCTTGAACTATTAGTGAAAACGCATCAAATCAATACTGCACTTGTGAACCCTACTTTTGCTAGTATTCTAGCTTCACAATCTGTGTTGTATTGGGGAGGCACTCCTGATGTTATTATTACTCGTAGGTTTAAAAATATTTTAGATGGTTATCAATTGGTTGATTTTCACATTTATTTTAATCCAGACGTATTTTTGACGGACGCAGATGCAAGGGAAGTTAGATTGCTTGTAAAAGAGGCTAGCGGAACTATCAATGATAATGTTTGGAATTACGACACATTGATTGGTAACATTGATACAGCCATAGCGGCCCTTTAAGATGATTTTTGAGACGAACTTTCAGCTACGAGTGCATACCCAAACGGCTTGGGTGGTGGGTAATGTGGGTCAAGACAAAATACCTCTCGAACCTGCGAGAATAGAGGACTTTGTCTATCTGAAAAGAGGGGGTGTTGATTGTCTGGCTTATAGGGTTCAGTACCAGAATAGTCGGATTGGGTATGTGTTTGTTGATGAAAGTTCGCTTTTTAGGATTGTTAGTTTCAGCGAGTTGGTGAATAGTAATGAGTTGGGGAGTGGGCTTTGAGGCTGCTCTACCACTAAGAGTAAAAGCCCTGCCAGAAATGGTGGGGCTTTTTTTTGTGGGTGGGGGTGTGAAAGGTGTCCTGTTTGCAGTGATTTTGGGGTGGTATGATTGTGAGATTTTTTTTCAAAAAAAACAAACTAGGGTATGTATGAAAAATTGATGACGGCTGTATGGGCCTTGGAGGCTGGGTTTCATAACTCGGCTTTTGCGATTGCGATGAAGCGTTTGGAGGCGGGCAAAGATGCTGTGTATGTATCTCAGGAAGATAGGGATAAGGCTGGACGGCCTTTGACTGTGCCTGTAGCGGGACGTGTGAGCGGCCTTAGTGTGGCGGGCAATGTGCGGGTGATACCGATTGATGGGGTGATGAGCCGTGCGGGAGACTGGTGCAGTGCTGGTACTGAGAAGGTTTCTACTTGGATTAAGGAGGCTAATGATGACCCGTCTATATCGGCGATTATGCTGAAAATTAATAGTGGTGGCGGCGATGTGGATGGTACTGAGCAGCTTGGGCAAGTGGTAGCGGCTAGCAAAAAGCCTGTTGTGGCGTACGTGGCTGGTATGGCGGCGAGTGCGGCCTATTGGGTGGCGAGCCAGGCGAGGGAGGTTGTGATGGAGAGCAAAACGACGAGCTACGTGGGTAGTATTGGCGTTTTGGCGGTTCATGTGGATTCGTCGGCGTTTTTGGAGAAAGCTGGGCATAAGGTGAGTATTGTACGTGCTGATGGCTCGGAGGATAAGGCTTTGTGGAATGATGTGGAAGGGCTGAATGAGCAGGTTTTGGGAGAAACAAAAGCTCGGCTGAATGGTATCAGAGAGACGTTTGTGGGGACGGTTAAGGCTGGCCGCACGGGTGTTACGGATGCTGTGTTTTCGGGCAAGATGTACAATGGCACTGAGGCAATGAAAAATAAACTGGCCGATAGGGTTGGGACGTATGATGAAGCTCTTGGTAGGGCGATGTATCATGCTAGGAAGGCGGAACTTAATAGTAAATCAAATAATCAATTAAATCAAAAAACAATGGAACATCCGAAGTTGATGGCTCTGCTTGGTGGGACGATTCCCGACGGCATAGCGGAAGAAACGAGATTGGCGATTGAAACGCAGTTGGCTGGTGATGCTGACAAGATTGCGGAGTTGGGGCTGAAGTATTCGGCTCTTGAGAAAGGTAATGCTGACGACAAAGCGGCCTTGCAAACGGCTACTGAAAAACTGGGTTCTTATACGGCTACTGGGGTGGAAGCGGCTCAGGTGCAAGTGTTATCGGACTGGTATGATGCGGCAAAAGCTGCAAAGGCAACTGGAACGGCTGGTGATGCTTCTGAAGAAGGCAAGCAAAAGAAAGTGAGTGCGGCTACGGCCAAGGCTCAGGCAGTGTATGATAAGCTGCACGGTGGTAAGTAATTTTTAACAATTTAAATTTTAAAAAAAAACGATGGATGCATTAGACATTTCACAGTTGTCGGCGGATTTGACAGACCACGCCCACGACCAACAGGTGCACATTTTCTCGAAGATACTCACGCCGGGTATTCACGAGAGTGGCACGGCTACTAGCTCTCAGGTTAAGTCTATTGACGCTTATGTAAGGGCGTATGTGACGAACGATAGAGTGAACTTATTTGAATCGTTTGTGGACGATGTGTTACAGCCAGGTAACAAGGACACGTTTGACCCAAAAGCCAATGTTTTTGGTTTCAAGAACCGTTATGCGAGCGTTCAGCCTGCTAAGATTGACGTATTGATGACCAAGACAAAAATCTTAAACTGGTACAAAACGTATATGGG
This sequence comes from Rhyacophila brunnea, assembly GCF_057557595.1. Taxonomy (NCBI): domain Eukaryota; kingdom Metazoa; phylum Arthropoda; class Insecta; order Trichoptera; family Rhyacophilidae; genus Rhyacophila; species Rhyacophila brunnea. The sequence goes on from NW_028232956.1 coordinate 18,161, forward strand.
CATGGTGAAGGGCGGTAAATACAACCCCGAGACGTTCCCGTTTGAAGAGTACATGGTTTCGATGATTATCAAGAGTGGGCAGTCTAGCTTGCGGAATGCGCTTTGGAATGCAATTGATAATCCTGCTGGTAATACTAGCTTGGACTTGTTTAATGGCTGGAAGAAGCTGATGAACGAAGATATTTTGGCGGGTAATGTGCCTGCTGCTAATATTGAAGTGAACGGTGGGGTTACGGTGGCGAATGTAGTTGATGAAACAGAGCAGCTTGTAAGCAGAATCAGTGATGAATATTTGTATCATGACGATTTGGTGTGTATTAGCTCAGGCTCTTTTGTGCGCACCTACTGGCAGGGAATGGCTGAGAAGTATGGTGCCTCGAACTTCAATACGAGCTATACTCAGCAGAAGATTTTGGGCACGGAGATTCCGATGATGATTGAGCCTAGTTTGAAGGGGTATAATTTCCCGATTATTACGCTCAAGGAGAATTTGGCGTATCTGTACGACGATGAGTCGGCTCAGGTGGATTTGCAGATTGATTACGATAAGCGTACTCGTTCGATTGCGTTTGTGGCTGATTTTCAGGCTGGTGCTGGTATTGCTGTGCCGTCGTTGCTTTGGACGATGAAGTAATTTTTCAAAAAATGGGTGGGCTATGTGAGTAGCCTACCTGTTATTGTTTCACAAAAAAAAGATATTTAAGATGTTAATAAACTTAGCGTCGGTAGATGGACAATGTTTCCAGAAGCCGAACCCTGCTGGCTTGACGACTGCCTTGTGCGTGCTATCACGTAATATTCAAGGGTCGTGGCCAAAAATGACCTTGCTCCCTGATGGGAATGTTGATTATGCTAATTCGACAGTTGATGTGAATGGGTATATTACGGCATTGCCGACATTGGTGGGTGCGGCAAAATGGAGTGAGTACCTGTTTCCGAACGGTACGGCGATGGTAGACTGCGATAGCAGTGGCGAAAATGCTTACCAGAGCTATAAGCATGCGATTGAATTGGCTTTGGCTGGTTTTTCGGATACTGTGCGTGCTGAAATTAGGAAGCATTTGAACGCTGGCAGCGTGTGGATTATGCAGATGAAAGGCGGTGAATTTGTGGTTGTTGGTAGTTCTGATGACCCGATTTTTGCGAAAACGTCGTTTAAGGGCGGCAAAACTGGAAAAGACAAACGAGGCTATACGCTGAAAGGCGAGAGTGAGGGCATGATGTGGGATTTGTTGGTGATACCTGCGACGTTGGTACAACAGTTGCAGATTAATGCTCTTGTGTAATGCTAACGTACAAAGGCGAGCCTAGACGGCTTTTTTTGCAGAAATATGGTTTTGTTACGCTTGATGAGCAAAGCTCTCAGGCGGTACTTGAGGCGGCTAAGGCTGCTGGGGTTGTTGGAGTAAGCTCGCAGACCCCCGATGATAGCCCCCCTGCCCCCGATGGGGGAGAGAATAGCCCCCCGACCCCCGAAGGGGGAGTTAGTGGTAAAAAAGTTAAATAAAAGTTAAATTTTTAAGACGATGGCAAAAAAGAATCCAGAAATAACGTCTACTGTGGTAGATGAAACGGCTAAGGCGGCTCCTGCGGTTGACGATACGGCTAAGGCGGCTCCTGCGGTAGACGGTACGGCTAAGGCGGCTCCTGCGGTGGACGGTACGGCTAAGGCGGCTCCTGCGGTAGAAGAGAGTGCTGCTGTGAAAGCTGCGAGAGCTGAACTAGCAGCAATGGCTAAGGCTGCTGAGGACCGAGCAAAAAAGGCTGCTGAAAATGCTAAGACAGCACGAGATGTGAGCGATAGGCCCCGACGAGAGGAATAGGCCGAGAAAGTTTATAAGCCGATGTGAAAGCATCGGCTTATTTTTTGTATTTTTGCTACGCTCGTATTAATTCCCCCGACCTCGGAAGATATTCCGATTGGCATGGCTATGAAAGTTGGCTGTGTGGTTGGGGGAATTGTTCTCAACAGTACGAGCGGTGACCAATCGGATTTTTTTTTATGAGCCTTCGTGAAACGCTGAAAAGCAATGGATTTGATGTGAGGTGTTTGCTCGAGGTACTCAATGAGTACTCGGAGAGCATTGTGGTGTTAGACCATTATGATTATCCGTTTGAGTTTGTGGCGGCGATGGAGAAAAAGGAGACGATAATGAATTTTATGAAGTTTATTGAAGATGGAGAAACAGCAGCTATTGATGGCGCTGACAAGGCTAGAAAGCTTGAAGCAGCTAAGACGGATAGGTAAGGCCGACGAAGGGGAGATTGCTCAACTTGAGCTGGTAGTGAAGCAGTTTAAGGACAGTAGGAATAAACCTTCTGTGCCTGCTCAGGCTGTGGCCGAAACGAAGCCGATGCGTGGTTTTGTGAAGGTTGAGCCGATGGAGAGTTTGCCGCCCGCCGTGGCGGAGCTGGTGGATAGGCTTAGAAAGGAACAGGAGGCGATTGATTTTGAAAAGAATAGATTGGCTGACTCGCTGTATGATGTGCCTGCTACCGTGAATTGCAAGGATTTGGTGCAACGCATCAAGGGGCTACGTGAGGAATGGATGGCCAAGGGAGATGCGATTAGGTTTGTGATGAAAAACGGGCATTTGCCTGATGATGCTAAGGCTAATGAAGGTATTAATGAGGGGGAATTTGTGAAGAGTTTGCCTTTTGATTTGTTGGCACTTGACCGAAAAATCAAGAATAGAATGGCGGACCTGAGCAAATACCGCAAACGCTTGCAGATGGCTAAGACTGATGGGGCGAAGTTTGCCCAAGAAAAAAATATAATGCAGGCGGAGACTGAAATAAGTCTGATGAAAACGACACTAAACACAAGGAGATGAAACAGCAGAAGACTTCCCAAGATACGATTGGGATTGAACATTTGGTAACGAAGCGTGTGCAAAAGGGGTTTAGGAGGCTTTTTTTCAAGAACCCTGCTTTCAAAAAAAATGGGGTGGGTGTGATGGCGTTGAATTTTAGGGGGATTTTTGGCATAGAGCTGTATTATGCTATGGTGGATTTGAAGAGTGATTCGGCTTGGCTTTATGTTGACTTGCCTGTTGGTCGCTACCGATTGTGTACTAAGATTGAATGTAGTTATAACATAGGTGGAAAGATTAGTAGGGAGGTTGTGGGGTTGAGTGGGAAGTTTGAGGATTTGGTTGGATAAAGTTGTCCTATGTTGTTGCGCTGAGTGTGGTGTATGTTCGTTGAAAAAACGAGCTATGCTAAAGAAACCAAAGATGCGCCGTAGCCCGAAATGGGCTTATAGGCGCAAGAAACATTTATTGAAAGAGCCAAATTGCCGTTGGTGTGGGCGGGCTACGAATCTTCAAGTACACCATATTGTTCCTGTTCATGTTGATGCTACGAAGGAACTTGAACCTACAAATCTTATTACGCTTTGCGAAACGCCAAATTACAACTGCCATAGGCGGGTTGGACATTTGGGCAGTTGGCAGCGCTATAACCCGAATGTGGTGCGGGATTGTGTGGAGAGGGAAGCGAAGCGAAGCCTAGCCCCGTAGCCCCCAGATGTGATTATTTTTTTATGTTAATTTTAACAAAATACGAGCTATGAGTGAATTGAATGAGTTATTTGTTACGAGGCGGATGAGAGTATCTGACCTTGTGCCTAATGTGCTGAATCCGAGGAAGATTCGGCAGGAAGAAAAGAAAAAACTTTGGGAGCGGCTGAAAAAGCTGGGTATGATTGGCATACCTGTTGTGACGGTTGATGGTAGATTACTCTCAGGGCATCAGCGGTGTGAGCTGTATATGCTGAATGGCTATGGCGATACGGAGATTGACGTAAGGCAGGCTGTTAGGGTTTTGACCGAGGCCGAAGAGCGTGAGGTAATGGTTACGGAGAATACTCATTCAGGAGATTTTGACCTCAGAATGCTGCAAGAGGAGTTTTCTAAGTACGTGAATTTGGACGATTTTGGTATCAGTTTTGATGACTTGGAGAAAGAGATTAACGAAGTGGTGGAGCAAGAAGAAGAGCCAGAGATGCCGATTGTGCCGAAGTTTTCGGAAAAGCACTCGGCGGTGGTGATTGTGATTGATAATTCGATTGATGAGAATTATGTACGTGCGGTGCTTGGCTTGGGTGAAGCTCGTGATTATAAGACGAGTAATGTTGGCGAAAGTTACGTTTTGGATGCAAAAAATTTTATTGAGCTATGGAAGGACAGACCATAAATGAGGGCCGCCTCCCGGTTGTGATTGCGAGCCATAAACGGGCGGCAAAGATAACTACGCATAGGCGGGTAGCGAATAGCATTATTTGTATTCCAGAAAGCCAGTTGGGTGAGTATAAGGAGCATTGTAATGATACTGAGATTGTTTGCCATTCTGACAAGGTGATTGGTATTTCGGCTAAGCGGCAATGGATTTATGAGCGGTTTGGTAATGTGTTTTCGCTCGACGATGATTTGGCGCACGTGCAGCGTGTGTATGTTGAAAGTGGCGAGAAGAGTAGGTGTACGCCTGATGAAGCGTATGAGATTATTCAAGCAACGGCACGGGCGGCGAAAGCGGCTGGGGTTTATCTGTTTGGATTCAATACGAGCGGGAAGCCTTACACGTACTCAGGCATGGCCCCGATTCAGATGAGTGGGTATGTGAATACGTGTGCTTTTGGGCTTTTTGAAGGCTCGAAGCTGTATTTTAGACCTGAACAAAAAATGAATGAGGACTACTGGCTTAGTGGATTGAACGCTTATTATCATAGAAAAATTTGGCGAGATAATCGGTTTTATTTTCATTATGGCGACACTTGGACAGGTAGCGGCGGTTTGGCTGAGTTTAGGAATCTTGACGCTTTGGAGCAAGATTTGAAGGATTTACAGGGATTTTTTGGCAAAGATGTGATTTGTGTGCGAAAGTCTGGGGCGAGAAATCACCCTTTTCAGATGAATTTTAAGACCCCGTTTTGATATTTTGTTTATCTTTGTTGTAGAACAAAAAACAATTTTTATGACGGATAGCGATAAAATGATAGATATACTTCGAGCGTTTCATGATGAACTACGCTCTGGTTCTGATAGAGAATTTTCTATAATGGATAGTAGTTTGCAAAAACTTTTTTTTGCTAAAAGTTTTGCAAATAAGTTGCCACTTTATTTTAAAAACTGGAGTGATTTTTACAAGAAAATCAAGGAAGAATATCCAGACTTTGATAATGCCGTATATTTTAAATTCGATGAGACTTGGTGCGGGTATTTTTATGTCTATAGAATTGAAAAGGAATTTTTGCTACAGAAGGTTGCAGAGGAAATATCAAATAAACTTGAGCTTACTCTAGATGATTTGGTTCTCGTTATAAATGATTAGCAAATTTAAGGTCGTAGTAACGAAGTAGGTGTTGAACCCTGCAAGGTTACCATGAGGTGAAAGCCCTTGCTTACCCATCGAAATGTATGGGTAAGGTTATTGTAAAAGCACGCTGTGATGGCGGGCTTTTTTTTTGCCCAAAAATGACAAAAAATAATTGATATAATGTTTTTGGCTTCTGTAAACATTGACTACGTTCGTATAACGAAAGAAAATAATAATCAATTGAAAATCAGATAGTTATGTTTTATTTTTTGCAAATAGTTAAGCTAAAAAGCACTGGCGATGAGCTTGTTTATAAGGGCCATAAAGAGGCAGTTCATGTTTTTAAAAAAGATGGCCATGAGATTGAGTTTTCGGATAACAAAGTCAGTAAAAATGACTTTGAGGAAATTTGGGAAACGGTGCCGTTGTTTGGCAGAGTGCCTGTTAGAAGATTGAAACGTGCTTTTTAGGATATGTCTTTGGTAACGCTTGGTATTTGTTATGAGCGACATTTGAATAAGTATGATGGCTCAACTCAAAGCAGCTATGTGGTTTTTGCGAAAGATGTGGCTAAAAGGATTGCTATTAGCCGTTTTGATGGGGTTTTGAAACGCATGATGCAGATTCAAAACATAAGTGATTTGGCGGCAATGCCTACGGCAATTGATAGCGTCATTAGTAACGAAATTGAGTTGCAAGAATTTTTGGTTGAACAATCTCAGAACCCTTATGAGTTGGCTAAGATTTGGTTAGAGTTGAAAGCTGATGCCGACAATTATGTGTCTGTTGAGACGGTTTTGAATGAGTGTTTAGTGCCGTTCCCGAAGGCTGATTTTGAGCGTTGGAGTGACAAAAATTATTTAGCTGATGTTTCGAAGCGTTGGTTTAGGAACGATGCTATCAGGCTTGATGTGCTGGTAAATGAGTTGAATTGTATGCCAGAAATTGGTTTTGAGATTGACATACAAGATTGTATTGATTTTGTAATGAGTTACAAGCCACATGGATACAAAAACCCTGTTGAGCTAAGGCGAGAGCAAATTGCGCATCGGTTTTGGGAGATTACGGGCTTTGGCTTGAAGTATTATTATGCTTTGCACTTGGTTGAGAGCTGTGAGGTAATTTTTGAAATTGATAACATAGACGATATTCCTTTTTAAGATGAAGACAAATGAAGTTCCAGGGCCTTTGCGAGAGTTTCACAAAGAGTTCTCCAAGATTAGTTACAAACATAGCATTGATAATGCTTTTTGTGATTTGCTTGATTTGATGGTTGCGTTTTTTAAGCGTGACGGTGATGCGGAGCTTGGGCAAAGACTTCGGAAAATCTATGGGGCTGATTATGAGCAGTTAAGTAGGTGTGTTTTTGAAATGATGAAGGCTTACGAAAAGGGCTTGGGGCATATTGCGGAAGACGATGCGAACGATTATAGTTGGTACGATGGGCTTGGTAGTTATTACGAAGTGATTACGTCGTCGTATAAATCAAGCCGAATGGGGCAGTTTTTTACTCCTGCACCGATTTGTGACATTATGGCTCAGATTGTAGGCGGTGAGACCGAAAAGAAAACGGTAAATGATTGTGCTTGCGGTAGTGGTCGGCTGTTGATGGCTCATAATAAGGTTAGTCCTAATAGTTCTCATTTTGGGACTGATATTGACCCGATTTGTGTGAAAATGACGGCTGTAAATATGTGCTTGCATGGCATTAGGGGGCAGGTTGTGTGTGCTAATGGGCTTTGCTATGGTGATAGTTGGCGGTTTGGCTATGAAATTAATAGGGATTTAGATGTTTATGGATTTCCGAGTTTACACGATTTGGAGCAATCGGATTGTGTGCAGTCGAATGTTTTTAAGCGTGAATTTTTGGAGAAAACGACTGAGAAAAATGTATTATGCCAGGGCGAAAAAGAAGCCAAAAAAGAGGTAGTTATTAAGAAGAAAAGTGAACGTAAAACGGCCTTAACAGGGCAATTGAACTTATTTTAAGATGAAAAATGTAGAATTGAAAACGGTAAATGGTTATGACTTTTATGAGGTGTCGTCGGCGTTTCAAAAGTGCATCAGGCGTGGGCTTGAAGATGATGCGCTTTTCTGGGCGGTTGAGCTTAGTTTGAGCAATTACAACGAGTACATTTGGAAGCGTCTGCGGATTATCAGTTCCGAAGACGTTGGGCTGGCTGAACCTCAGATTTCTGGGCAAGTGTTTGCACTTTACGAAATGTTTAAGGATTTGGCTAAGAAAAAGGACGAGAAACATTGCCCCGAGCGGTTGTTTTTAGTTCATGCGGTGATTTTGCTTTGTCGGTGCCAAAAAAGTAGGTATGTGGATTGGCAGACGGTGACGGTGTTTCGGTGTCATGGCAAGCGGTTTCGGGCTATTCCAGATTTCGCCTTTGATAAGCATACCAGAAAGGGCAAGGCTATGAATAGAGGCTTTGCTCATTTTTTTGCCGAAGGCTGTAAGTTAGAGAATCATGCTTTGCAGGTTGGCGAGGCCGAAGCCGAAGAATCGGCAAAGGAGGCGTTGAGTGGCTTGTGTGGCAATGGTTTGTTTGATTAAGCCAAAGTTGCCAAAGATTATTTTGTTTTTTGGTAAATCGATTTGTCGTTTTGCCAAAGATTATTTTGCGAGTACGATTAAAAAAAAACGCCCGATGTTGGAAGCATCGGGCGTGGTTCAAAATTCGAGAATTTTAAACGCTTAAAGCAGGAGCAAAAATGAAAAGAAAAATCAAGATTTCAAGTAAGTATCGGAAGAATTTTTACGATAGCAAGTTTGTGCCAAGTTTGCTGATGGTTGGCAATTGGCTGGAAGATGCGGGCTTTATGCCAGGGGCCTTTGTTGAGATTGAAATTAAAAATAATATCTTGGTTGTGAGGGCGGTTTGACAAGAGTTTAATAAGATTTTTATGTGTTGCCTGTTAAGAAATTGACAGGCAATTTTTTTTTGACCACCCCCCTTGTTTTTTGTGCAAAAAAAGTGTCCTACTGTATTTTTTTAGGAAGGTTGTATTTGCTCAAAAAAAGGAATATGGCGAAGAAATTGTTGAGTTTGGCACGGGCAAATAAGGTGCTAAAGATAGATGAAAGCAAGCTTGATAGGTACTTGTTGTACTATCATGATGAGCTTTTGAGGGAGTTTGATGAGCATAATCCGCTTGCTCCATGCCTCACTGATACGGAGGTTGATATGTTGAAAAAATACGAACGGGTATATGAGCTGTTCGACATTGGGCGTACTGATGGGATGATTCGTTCGATGTTGATGAAAGATTACGACATTAAGGAGCGTCAGGCGAGGTACATTGTTGAAGAAGCTCGAATTTTGTACGGTATTACGGGAAAGGCGGATAAGGAAGGACGTAGGCAAGCTTCGATAAATTACTACCGAACGCTGTCTAATATTGCTTTCAAAGAAAAGCAGTATGAAGTAGCTGGGAAGCTGTGGGAGAAGGCTGATAGGCTTGAAGGGCTTTTTGACGAAGAACGTGTAGGGCTGAATCCAGACGATTTTATGAAGGTTACGAATTTCACGTTCGTGAATAATGTGAATGTGCTTTCTGCTCAAAATAGAAGGAGGGTCGAGATAGATGAGTAATAATAAGCAGATTTTTGCCAACGAAAAGCAGTTGAAATTTTTGAAGAGCCGAGCAAAACGGAAAACGTTTCATGCGGGCCGTGGCTCGGCTAAAACGAACTTGATTGGCAAGCTGATTGGCATGATTTTTAGCAAAATGCCTCGAAGTCGCTGGGCTTTGGTTGGAGTTACTTACGTTCAGCTTGATTTGGTGGTATTGTCGGAAGTTAAGGAATCGCTTGAACAGATGGGGGTTTACGAGTATCACCCCAAAACGATGCCTTATGGACACTATGTTGTTGGCATCAAGCCTCCTGATAGTTGGGCAAAGCCTTACAAAAAAGTCGGTCGGCTTGGATATCAATATTGCTTGACTTTTTTGAACGGTACGACATTTCAGCTAATAAGCCAGGACCGCTCGGAGACTTCACGAGGGCTGAACTTAGACGGAGCTATTACGGACGAAAGGGCCAGTATTAAGACTCAGTTTTTGCAAACGGTGGTATATCCGACAGTTCGTGCAAATATTGACAAAGCTTTTTCAAAAGACCCCCTGCATTTGGGAATTTATGAGTTTGGGTCTGCTGCTTGGACTCAGGAAGGAATGTCAATGTACGACATGGAAGAAAAGTACATTGACATGCTTGCTCGTCGGGCGAAATTTTCGGAGGCGGAGTTGTTGAAAAATCCGCCCGAGTATCTTTGGCTCGAATCTACTTGTCTTGATAATCCGCTCACTGGTCAGCCTTACTATGACAAGCTGAAAGATGAATTAGATGCTTTGACGTTTGACGTTGAAGTGAATAATATGCGTTTGACAAAGTTGCCAAATGGGTATTATCATGCTTTTAGTTCTACAAAACACACGTATTTGCCTCGTGATTGCTACGAATTCGACGAAGAAAAGGGGCTTCATTTGTACATGCCTAACGACTATAGGGAGGATAAGGATTTAGAGATAACACTTGATTTTAATGCTGATATTTTTTGGAGTTTAGTTTGCCAGGAAGTAGGGCGAGATTTTCGGGTAATCAATTCAAAATACGTCAAGCCTTCATTGTCGAACGCTGATGTTAATATAGTGAAGCAAGGGGCTGAGTGGTTTTGTGAGACTTACAAAAACCGCTCTAAAAAGGAAGTCTATGTGTATGGAGACCCGGGTGGCAATTCTCGGAGCGCACTAACTTCTAATGATAATAAGCCTTTTTTCGACCAGTATTCTTCTGTACTAATAGAAAACGGTTGGACTGTCTATCGAAGAGAGCTAGTGTCTTATCCTAAGCACATAGATAAGTACAGACTAATCAACTACCTATACTCTGAGGAGTCAAGCCGCACGCCTAGATTATCAATTAACCAGTCGGCAGGCAATAACAAAGCTGTTATTATTGCCATACAATCAACAGCAGTCAAGAACACTCAAGAATCGTTTGAAAAGGATAAAAGTAGCGAAAGACTTAAAATCAATCGTGAATATGCTACTGACCCGACCGATGCACTTGACTACATTCTTTGGGCGAAATTTAGAAAACTTCTTCCGGGTCGTCCTGTCCAAAAAAATAGACTCGTAACATTATAGAGTTATAGTTATATTCTATTTTTTTCTATAAGGCAATTGCCGTTTTCGTTAAAGGGCGGGCAGTTGCAAAAGATTGATAGACGTATTTTTTTGTGTTTTTTTATCTATCATGCTGATTATTAATTGCTTATAAAAAAAACGACTGCAAAGTGGTAGTAATAAAAAGTTGTCCAAGGGTTGTGGGGGTGGGTTTTGTAGTATTGTGGTATGAAAACGATACGACTTGGTGATGTTTTGGCAGAAGTGAATAAACCGAATGCTGTTTTTTCTATGAAATATAGAAAGGATAATGGCAATGTTGGGGAAAAGGTTGGGGCTACTCTTAGACGGTTCAATAATGAGTTGAACGAGTACAAAAAAATGAATAGGAGTGGTTTGCTGAAGATTTTCTTGCCGAAAAGTGGCGAAGAACGTGATGTTACAATTGATTTGATTTTTGAATTTAACGGGCTTCGTGTTATACGGCCTCCTTATGTATTATGATGGAACGAAAAGCATATAGCCTGACTGATAAGGTTTTTGTTACCAAAAATGCTATTATAGAATTTGGCTCTAATAGTAGTGGGAACTATGATGCTGGTTATACTGGTACTGGCGGCTCGGCTAATAGTTTTCATGTTGGGTGGGGTGAGAAGGATGCGGTACTGTATGATATGCACAATCTTTGCTCCGAAAACCCGACGAAGTGGAGATTGATGACCACAAGGAGGGATTTTATTATTGGCAAAGGGTTGAAGGCGAAAATTAGAAATGATGAAAGCGTGAAGCCTGCTATGCCTGCTCAGGCAGGTGAGATGATAAAGAGGCTTTGGCTTAATGAGTTGTTTAGAGACTCCACTTTACAGTTAGAATTTTCTGGGCGGTTTTTTGTAAAACTGACGCTTGGGCTTGATGGTAGGGCTGATGAGTTAGAGCTTGTTGACGTGTTTCATTGCCGCCCTCGGAGAATGGCGGAAAATGAAAAAGCCATTAGTGCGTATGTGTTGAATAAGAATTTTGGTACGAAGAGATTTAGGGCGAAAGATAATGTTGTGCTGCCTGCTTTTGATAAGCGCAACCCTCGGAAGTATGGGGTGAGTATTATTGATATTCGAGAGGCTATACCGGGGCAGATTTATAACCCTTTTGGAATTTGGTGGGGTACGAAGGAGTGGACAAATGTTGCTAATAAGATACCACGGTTTCATTTGCAAGGGCTTGGAAATGGCTACAATATCAAGTATCATATCAGTATTCCAGACAACTATTTTGAGGAAGATGGGCTGACTTCTGAAGAACAGGAGAGTTTGAAGTTTGAAGTTTGTAATACGATTGATGAAACATTGAGTGGGAAGAATAGTAGCACGCTGTTTACGTTTCATGCTATTGATGTGAATGGAAAGGAAATAAGTGGTATTAAGATTACTCCTCTCGAAAATAACATGACTGATGATGCTTTTACGCAGTTGTTTACGGTGGCGAATGTTACTCAGAATAGTGCGCATGCTTTGCCTCCTATTTTGGGCGGTATTGATACTGGCTCAAAGCTGGGTGGAAGTGGTAAGGAAATGGAGGTAGCGGCTCGCTATACGCAAAACTTTTTGACGATTGGGGCTAGGGCTTTGTTGTTGCAATTTGTTGATTATCTGAGAGTTTTGGAAGGTATTGGCGATGATGTGGAGTTTTATTTTGAAAATATAGAGATGTACAACTACGATGTTACGCCAACGGCTGCATCTGAAAACCCGAATAGCTGATGAGCAATCTGATTGTTGATGTGAAGGATTTGAAAACTGTGCTCGGTGGGGTGCAGCGCAATATGGACTGGCAGAGTTGGCAACCTTTTGTGGATGGTGCTGAGAGGGAGTTTATTATCCCTGCTATTGGGAAAGCATTGTATGATGAGTTAGTTGTAACGACGCTTACGAATGAGCATCAAATGGCTTTGAAAAAGTTACTGAAGGTGGCGGTGGCTAAGTATGCGTTTTTGCAAGCGATACCGCAAATGACGGTGGTAACTAGCGATGCGGGTATTATGCAGCCTAACCCTGAGAATACTACGCCTGTGAGGGAATGGATGGTTGCGAAACTTGATATTTCTACTTTGAAAGGGGCTGAGAGTGCGCTTGAAAGTGCGCTTGTGTATCTTGATGAGCATGAGCGTGTTGAAGAAAATGGGGTGCAGGTATTTGCTAGTTGGCTTGCTAGCAGTAATTACGAAGAAGCGAATAGGTTGTTTTTGAAGTCTGCGACGGAGATGACGAAGTATTTTCCGCCGATGGCTGGGAGTAGAAGAATGTACATGAATCTGAGAAATTATATTTGGCGGAGTGAGGAAGATTTTGTGCGGGCGGTGCTTGGTGATGCGTTGTTTGACAGTTTGAAACTCAAAGTAAAAGATGACACGAACCTAGAAACGGAGGAAAAGGCAGTATTAGAGCTTGTGAAACAGGCATTGGCTTATCATGCGTTTGGGAGCAGCTTGCGGTTTCTGAGTTTTACTGATGATTTCAGGATTGTGATTAGAACTTTTGGGCTGATGAGCGAGAGCGTGGCTAGTGATGCGAAGCTCTCACAAATGAAATTGGACTGTGAGGCGGTGTATAACAGATATGCAAGTAAATTGCAGTTGTATTTGAATAAAAATGCTTCTGCAACGGTTTTGTCTGACTATTACGATTCTGAGCTGTATAGTTCTGAGGCGGTTGTTGAGATGAGCAAAGGGCGATTCTTTAACCGAAACCAAGACACGAATAAAAACTTTGTGGTGCTTTGATGCACCGTTTTAATAATTTTTCAACTTTTTATTTTAAAAAAAATGGCTGCTGCTGATTTAAAAAAAACTCCATTAGGGGCTAAGGTAATTGATTTCCCTAAAAATGGGGATGGACGAAGCTATAAGGCTGTATTGGCTGAGATTGATAATGAAATTGAAGAGCAACGCAATGCGATTGCGGCTAATGTGAGGTTCAAAGAGCAGCTTGCTGAAAAGGCTCAGGCAGAAGAAGAGAGACGCATAGCTCAGTTGAGAAGTAAAAGAGTTGAGATGATTCAAGCTGCTGAGACTTGGGAGAAGAAGGCGGCTGTGTATAAGAGCAGTGAGGATATTGACCGTGCTATGGAAGCAGCGGCGGCTTGTCGGGCTCAGATTGTTGAGATTGATGAGCAGCTCCCAGAAGCTGTTGAGCCTGCTCAGGTAGCTGCCGAGCCTGCTGAAAAGAAGGTGCTATCTACGACGAATGCGGTATTGATGATTTTTGGTTTGTTGCTCGTGACGGCATTTATGTTCTGGCATTTTGGTTTGTCGGCGGTGGCTACTGACCCTTTGAATGATTCGATGCGTAGGATGATGAATGCTACTGGATATCGGATGATTTTGAATTTGATGCTGTGGTCGTGCTGTGTGCTGGTGGCGGTGTCTTACTTATATTTTTTCAATCGAAGTTTGTGGAATTGGTTTCACAATCGGATTAACTCAAATGTTTCACTAGAAAACGATTTTTTATCATGCGAACCGAGTCACCGTTTAAGATTTTTTACTCAAAATTTTTGGGCTGCTGCCTTTTTGTTTGGGTTGTTGTTGCTTGCCATAATGGGCTAATGGCTCAGAGCGTGGCAGAGTGTGTGGCCGAAAGGGCTGTGAGCCAGATTGGTGTTGTCGAAAAAACAGGGCATAATGATGGCGATATGATTTTTGCCTACCTCCGAAGTGGCGGCATGAAGAACCCTGAGCGAGTGCCGTGGCGGCAACGTGCGTGGTGCGGTGGGTTTGTAACGTGGGTGCTGGTTGGCTGTGAGGTTGATGTGTTTGCGAAAATAAAAGCTCCGTTAGCAACGGCCTACTGGGTGCGTGGTAAAGGCGTACGACGTGTGGCTAGTTATGCTCCTGTGAAAAGTGATTTGGTGCTTTATAATTTTAGTGGCAGAAAGGCTGGGGCAGACCATATTGAGATTTGCTATGATTGGAATGATAACCCGAGGTTTCCGTTTTTTACGGCGATTGGGGGAAATACTTCTGACCCTGCTCGACGTGGGCGTGATGGGGTTTACTTGAAGGCTGGGCGGTTGAAGAGACAGGTGTCTTGGGTTTTTCCTTTGAGGGAGCTTTGACGGGGCCGCCCGAGCGGTTATGAGTTGTGAGTTGTGAGTTGTGAGTTATGAGTTGTGAGTTAGTGAGTTATGAGTTAGTGAGTTGTGAGTTAGTTTGGTTTTTTTTAACATTTATGATATGAAAAAGTTTGGTATGATTGCTGGCTTGGTTGCTATGTTTTCGGAGATGACTACTGCTGAGAGGGAAGTTAGAAAATTTGAGGATGGCTTTAAGGATGTGCCTGTGAAGAAGGTTATTCCGAAGGGTTTGAAACGCTTTGAGATTGGTGGGAAGGAAGTGTATGCAATTAATGAAAAAAATGCTGTACGCAAGGCCTCGAGACTCGTTTCGTTTTCGCTTCTGCTGTTTGTTTGTGCGGCGTTGTCGTCGTGTGCTAAGACGGAAGTTTCTTTTGTGATTGATTGGGTGTTGATACTGAAGGCGTTATTGCTTGTGGGGGTTGGTGCGTTTTTGATGTTTGTTTTTTTGGTTCTGTCGTTGGAAAAAGGAGATTAGGCGATGACAAGGATAATTGATTTTTTGAAGCGCTATTGGATGTTTTTTTTGGCGGTGCTGCTGATGATTTTGGCCTTGGCGGTGCGTGGCTGTATGAAAGATATGGATAAGATTCGGCTTAAAAAGGAGGATTTTATTTTGATTAAAAAACCTGACTATAAAAAAATTGACGATGAGAATAAGGCTAAGAATGACAGTATTGATGCTATGCCTGATGATAGCTTGCAAGGGGCTGTGTCGAGAGCATTCTGATACGCTTAGGGTAGTTGCTCCGAGGGGTTTTGTGTTGCTGAGTTATGAAGAAGCCAGGGCGGCATTGAAGATGAAAGTGAATGCTGAAATGATGGCTAAGAAATTGAAAGTGAGCGACTCGGCATGGGCGGCTCGTGATAGTGAGACAATGAAGCTGAGAAAGGCTATGCTAGTACGTGAATGGCAGGTGCGCAAGAGACTTTTTTGGAAGAATCTTGAAATTTGGACGCTTAGGGTTGGGGTTGTTGGGTTGATTTTTAAGGTTATAGAATGAGGAGATTTTCGATAGATGGGCGGGCTTATGACTGCCCATCGGCATTAAAAGAGTGTAATGCCGAGCAAGTGGGGCTTGTGATGGCCTACCAAATGAGCTTGGAGCTGTATGGTAGTGTGAAAGAACGGACGCTATCGAAGATTGGGTTGTTCCAGCATTTGACGGGGTTGAGTGAGAAGGTTGCTAAAAAAATGACCCCTGCACAGATGCAAAAGCTGCTGAACATGATTGTCTGGGCGCAAGATGCTAAGATTGATGGACAGCCTTTTGAGTGCTTTGAGCATGAGGGTATGAAGTATTACCTACCGAAAGAGCGGTTTGCGGATACGTCGAGCATTGAACTGGCGATGTGCTGTGTGTACCAGACGATGTTGGCTAAGACGGGGCATCTGTCGCAGATGTTTTCGATTATTGGGACGCTGTGCCGCCCTGAGCGTGGGGATTTGGCGGAAAAGGCTAAGAGTGCTGATTGGGACAGGGATGTACGAGAGCCTTATAATTCGTTGTTGGCGGATGAGCGTGCTAAGGTGTTTTCGACGATGAAAGCGGGCATGGCCAGGGCGGTGTATTTGTATTTTGAGGCTATGGCGAAGCTGTTTTTTGAGAGCTATAATGATATGCTAGACCCGACCGACGAGCCGCCTCTCTACGAAAATGGGCAGGGACAAATAACGCTACTCATGGAGATTGCTGAAATGGGTGCGTTTGGCGATTTTGAAAAAGTGTGCCGCCAAAATGTGCATACGATTTGGCTATTTGTGAAGGATAAGAAATTGAAAGCTGACAGGCTGCAACGTAAAAATGATAGTGTAGAAGATGAGTAATTTAAGATTTGATTTGACTGAGCCAGCAAGTTTGCTGGCCTACATTGATGGGTTTGTGGCTGATGCGGCTCATGGCGTGGGGGCTTTTGTGTATGGAAGTACCCGAAAATTGCAAGAAAAACTTCGGAATATTAGTGCGGAAGAGTACCCGATTTTGCATTTGGAGCGGCCTAATATTGTGATTGAGGCTGATGGGTACGACTCTAAGGAGGTGTTTTATTGTAGTTTTTGTTGCTATGTGAAGTTTGGGACTTTTGATGAGCCTGCTCAAAATGATGCGAGTGAGGTTGCGGCTGAAGCGGCATCGTTAGAGGTTTTGCGGAAGTTGTTGAAAAAATTGAACCACGATAGTGTGAGGGGAATTGTGGAGTCTGAGCTTGATGGGGCGACGATTGACCCTGTGTTTGATAATTTTTTGGTGAATCATTTGGGTTGGCAGCTTGGTGTGAGGATTGGGCTTAATGCTAATGCGAAGTTGTGTTAGGGGGTATGTGTTATGTGTTATGAGTTATGTGTTATGTGTTATGTGTTATGTGTTATGTGTTATGAGTTATGAGTTATGAGTAGTTATGAGTTATGAGTAGTTATGAGTTATGAGTAGTTATGAGTTATGAGTTATGAGTTATGAGTTATGAGTTGTGAGTTGTGGGTTAGCCCCCTAGCCCCCGAAGGGGGAACAGTTGTTTTTTTTTGATTTTTCTTTTTTTTGATTTTTATGTATGGATGTATTGGCTGTTTTGACGCATCATGCTGTTCGGTTGAGCAGGAATAAGATTGAAGTGAATATTGCTGCCCATGACCCTCTGATTACGAATCGTAGGCGGATTGGGTATTTTTTGAAGCTGTTTTTGCCGAGTGGGTTTTTGGGGGCTTTTGAGGAGCTTCCAGAACTTGAGGCGAGTGAGGTGCCGCCTTATGTGAAGGGTGGCGTAAGTATTTACGAGGGGGCGTACTTTCCGATTGAAGCGTATATTGATAGTTTTTTGAGCTATACACCTCCGACATTTGGGCAGGTGTCTATCTCTGTTTGTGAGGGCTTGACTAGCTCTTATTATGCCAGGGCAGTGGTAAAGATAGATGGGGCGGTGGTCTCTGATACGCAGTTGCCGTCTGCCTATGTGCTGAAGGCCGGGATAGATGAGCGGGTGTTTAGGAGTTGGGAGGGGCGGTTGTTTCTGGATAGTAATGGTGGTTTTGCTACGAAATTTTTGACATGGCGGGCATTTTCGGAATTGATACAGCCTGATGAGCCTAAATATTTGAGTTTTTTGATGAATTTTAGCCCGCTACCGACGGTGCTGAACTTACGGGCGAAGCTGTATTATGCTGATGGCACTACGCTGACGAAGACGGTGAGCAGTATAGGTGGGGTAATGGCTTATACGGTGTATTGTTGCCCTGTTGGAGTGGCTGTGGTTGGGGCTGATACTGACCCGAATGAGGTTGATAAGTATGAGGTTTGGCTCAGTAATGCGGCTAATGAGCGAGTGAGCGAGGTACGAGAATACACGATTGACAAAAGATACCACAAAAATGTACGCTATGTGCTGTACTCGAATGGTTTGGGTGGGTTTGATACGCTGGTGCTGTTTGGCAAGGGCGTGGAGACGCTTAATGTAACGAGGGAAGAAGCGATGCGGTATGCGCCTTTTGGTGCTGGGCCTACTTACTCTGAGACGGTTATTAACAGGGTAACTGGGGAGCGTATATTGAAGGTGGCCACGGGCTATATTGACGAGCTGATGTTGAACGGCTTGGAAGATATATTTTTTGCGAAGGAGATATACTTGGTTACTGACCGAGAGCATATACCGATGAAGCTTATGAATGGTGGTATTGATAGCCATGAAGATGATGTGTATGTGCGTGGGCGTGAGCTTGTGTTTCGATACAGCAATAGTCAATATAGTTTTTCGAGGTTGGCAGTTGCGCCTTTGGAGGCTCAAAGGCCAACCGAATGGCGGGCTTTTGGTGTGGCGGTATGCTTGCTTGATGCTAAGGGAATACGAACAGGATTTGGGCAATTTGGGCAGATACAGCGGTTTTATGTAGATAATAATCAGCCTGTTATACCTATTGAAATAAAAAATAATGTGGCTGGCATTGAAGGTTATATAGGGCCTGTGGCTGTTGGTGTGTGTGATGCTGCTACGACTCCTTATAGGAGTGTTGAGATTGTGAGGGCTTTGAGTTATAGCAAAAATGATTGTGCTGTTGATAAGGAAGGTACGATTCCTAATGTAGTGATTGAGGCGGGTGCTTATGGTAGTGAGCTAAATCAGGCTGATGCTGATGCGAAGGCGGAAGCGGCTTGGGCGGCGATGAACAACCAGACTGTTGCGAATCAGCTTGGTGTTTGTTTGCAAAAGTATTTTTCTGTGGCAGTATCAATACAGTGTAGTTATGCTAAGAGTGGATGTGGGGTTGGGTATGCTGGTACTAAGCCAATGATAAGTGTGGCGGCTGGGGCTTATAGCTCTACTATTAGTCAGGCTGATGCTGATGCTCAGGCAAATGCTTATGCTAATAGCTTGAATACACAGGCTTATGCTGATGCTCATGGAGATTGTGTATTTGGGTACGCATCTGCGGCTATAAGTAGATTGAGTACGTACTCAAGAAATGATTGTGCTGCTGGGTCTGTTGGTAAAAAATGGACAATAAATGTGGCGGCTGGGGCTTATAGTTCTAGTATTAGCCAGGCTGATGCTGATGCTGAGGCGAATGCTTATGCTAATAGCTTGGATACGCAGGCAAATGCGAATCTGAATGGGGTTTGTTCGACAACTTGGCATTATCATAATGATGATGGGTTGCACATTAATGTTGAAGGTGGGGATGGATTGTTGAACAACGTAATAGACTACGATTTAAGTGCCGTTAACGGTGGGATGATTTTTTACGTGATAATTCCAGTTGCTTATGACAATCAGATGATAAGTATTATCGTGGAGAAAAATGGCGCTTTTTGGTTTGGATATACTTTTGAAGGCTATGAGGGAGACTTGCCACAAGTTATTTTTGATGTTAATAATTGGCCTTCTGCAGGAGATGAAGTTGTTGTAGAGATAAGCTAATGGTGGAGCTTAGGGAGATACAGGCGGAAGAGTTGAAGGCGGTGGCGGCGGAAGCGGTGGCGTATTTTCAACGGGAGATTGAGGCTAAGGGCTTGGTGTTTAGCGATGCTCTGCGGAGTAGTTTTCAGAGTTTTATGATTACGAATAGTACGATGATAGCTGCTGAAATATATTTTTTGAAGTATGGCCGCTTTAAGGATATGAAGGTGCTGCATTGGAGCGATACGCCGCCGCCGATGGGACCGTTTGTGGCATGGGTTGAGAAGCTTGGTGTAAATAGATTTGCGTGGGTGCCAGGCTATGAAAACAGTAAACGTGTGCCTGTGGAGACGTTAGCGGTGAGACGGTTGGCATGGTATATAAGGTATAGTTTTGTGCATAATGTATCTGTTAAGAAATACGAGGGTACATGGTATGCTTCGACTATGGGACGTATGGCAAATGTGGCACGAAAACGAATATTAGAGGTGACGGCTCAGTATGCATTAGAAATGATAAAAAATGGGATTGATAGTGAAAATATAGTAATTAAGAATTAGTGTATTTTGTACTTATTCGTTTTTATTTAACTTTGTGCTTTATTCAAACTTAAACTTATTTTTTTATGAAGAAAGTAGTATTTTTTTTGATGCTTGGTTTTGGTTGTTTTGCTCAAGATTTGCCGATAGACCCTGAGACCCAAAAGGTGTCGTTTACTGAGGTTGTAGAATTGTCAAGAATGAGCCAGAATGAGATTTACTCTAAGGCGAAGTCTTGGATTTCTTCGACTTTTAAATCGTCTAAGTCTGTTATTGACAATGATGATAAGGAAGGGGGTAAGATTGTGATAAAAGGTAATTTTGATTTGCCGATGGGGAAAGATGTGATTACTACGTTTGATGCGGGTTATATGGATTTTGGTATGACTATATTGATAAAAGATGGCAAATATAAGGTTG
Source organism: Rhyacophila brunnea (assembly GCF_057557595.1). Classification (NCBI taxonomy): domain Eukaryota; kingdom Metazoa; phylum Arthropoda; class Insecta; order Trichoptera; family Rhyacophilidae; genus Rhyacophila; species Rhyacophila brunnea. The sequence continues at coordinate 38,587 of NW_028232956.1, forward strand.
TGGCCACGAATTTTTATCATCATAAGGCGATTGGTGGCGGTGCTAATTTGGCGGAGTGTGGCAATATAGAGAATGAGAAGTGCGGTGGTATGATGCAAGTGCCTAATAAAAAGCAATGGGCTAAGATGAAAGCTGATACGCAGGATATAGTGAAAGGGCTATTTGGGTCTTTGAAAAAGGCTATGCTGAAAAACGACAAAGATTTTTAGGGTATAGTGTGCTGTAACAAAAAAGCCGCTCAGTGATGAGCGGCTTTTTTGTTGGGCCAAAACAACTCTAACAGGCCTTGCCAGTATAGGTTTAAAATTCGCAAAAATCTACTTCGCTTCTTTTTCTTGCGCTTGAACTCCAACCCTAATGATTTCATAGTACATATCTTTTAGATTGACTTTCTTTCCTTTTGATTCAAGGTCTAACTGTTTTTGCTTCATTTTTAGATGCAAATCGTCTGGAACATCAAGTGTTATTTTTGCCATTTTTTGTATTGTTTAGAATTTATGCTACAAAAGTAGTAAAAAAGTTTATAAGATATTTGCAACAATAAAATTTTTATTACTACATTTGTAGCGAAATAATTTTTACAACAAAAATATTTTTACACTATGCGAACTATTGAAACAATAGAGTACAAAGGAACTCAGATTGAGTTCGATTTGAAAAACGAGAATGTCATGGTAAATGCTACCGAAATGGCAAAAGTGTTTGGTAGAAGAATTGATTTTTTTCTAAAAACAGAGAGTACACAGGCTTTTATTGAGGCGCTTAAATTTCCTCCTATAGGAGGAAATTTAAGTGAATTGACTGATGAAGAAATAATGCAGACAAGGGGGCGTTCTGGCACGTGGATGCACCGAGTGTTGGCTTTAAAATTTGCGGCTTGGCTTGACCCAAATTTTGAGGTATGGATATATTATACGATGGAGCAGCTAATGTTTGGGACTTTGCGGCAGGATTTACGAGAGAAGGCAGAAGCGCAATTGAAACGTGATGCGCTACACCGTAAGCTACTGAGAGAGAATCCAGACTATGCGGAGATGTTGGGCTATCATGGGAAGGTGTCGCAGATGGGTAAGTTGATAAATACTTATAGCCGAACGCAATTGACTATAGATGCAGACGAAAACAAGAACTGAAAAAAAAATGGGCGGTGGTAAGAACACCGCCCTTAATCATCACTCATAAATAAATATAAGAAATGAAAACTGATAACAAAGATAATAGAATTGAGCCAATATTGGTAAAAAATACCTTTAAAAATAACGATAGCCGTAGCTATATCAACATCGGGCCGTTTTTGGATAGTATTCGAGATGTTGAGACTGTGACCGAAAACCCTATGGAGGTGCTGGGGGATTTTTTAGGAAATGTTGCCAGAATAATTGCAACTTCAAGTCTTGATGGTGGAATGATTATAAACGGATATAGTAAAGAAGAAATTCTTTTCTGTTTATTTCATCTTGAAGATGGACTAAAAAAATCGACCTTAGTAAATATGTGATAGGTGGGGGGCTGCTCGTACCCCGTATTCCCCCAACTGTTCGGCCGGCCCTTTGTTGCGAAAGCAATGAGGGGCTTTTTTGTTTGTGAAAAAAATGTGTCTTAGTGATGGAAAATCCTGCGCTGTAGTTTGCGTGGGATTTTTTTTTAGATGTAAAAGCTGAAAGCGATGGAATTAAGCGAAAAGGTAAAAGTTGGGATGGAAATAGATAACCAACAAAGTATTACAAAACTACAAGAGGTTAAGAGTGAATTAGAGGGTGTAAATAAGAAATTGAAAGACCTACGAGCTAGTGGAGAGGAAGGCTCTGAGGGATACAAGGCATTGAAAATTCAACAGAGGGAGTTGAATACTGAATTTAATGAACTTAGAAGGGGTGTTGTGCTTGCGGATGCTAGTTTTAATGACCTAAATGAATCGCTAGGTTATTGGACTAAGCAGATGCGCTCAGCAAAGGTAGGGACAGAGGAATTTACTGAGGCGGCACAGAAGGTTAGTTTTATTAAGAATAGAATCAAGGAGGTACGTGATGAGATGGACGAGCTTGGGGGGCTAGTGAAGAAGCAACCGAGCCTGTGGGACGAAATGAAGGTGTCTATGCTTGGGGTGTTTACGGGTATGGGGCTGCTTGAGATGATTAAGGGCGTTGGGCAGGCGTTGATTGATTTTGGCATGGATGTGTTTGAGACCACGGCCAAGTTTGAAAAATATGAGGCGGTGCTGAAGGTGGCTTTGGGTACTCAGGAAGCGGCGGCGGCGGCGATGAACGACATTAAGAAGTTTGCGGCTGAAACGCCATTTAGTGTAGATGAACTGACGGAAAGCTATGTGAAGTACGTGAACCGTGGGCTACAGCCGAGCATGGAAGAGATGCGGAAGTTGGGGGATATTGCGGCAAGCCAGGGCAAGAGTTTTGAGCAATTGACTGAGGCGGTGCTTGATGCGACTACTGGGGAGTTTGAGCGGTTGAAAGAATTTGGGATACAGGCATCGAAGAATGGAGAGCAAGTGGAGTTGTCGTTTAAGGGGGTTCAGAAGACGGTAGCGAATACGCCCGAGGCGATAGAGGGTGCATTGTTGGCGTTTGGTGATATGGAGGGCGTGATGGGCAGTATGGCGGCTATTAGCTTGACGTTGGAAGGGCGGGTGTCGAACCTTGGCGATAATTATGATAGCTTGAAGCTGGTTATTGGTGATGGGTTGAAGCCTGTGTTTGGGGCTGTAATAGATGCGATGAACTGGGGCATTGATGTAGTGAAAAAACTTTTCACGGAAACTGAACCGCTGATTGAGGTTTTTGATGGTTTGGGCGAACTTGTTAGTAGTACGGCAACGAGCTTTTTTGCTTTGGTAAAATCTATAATGCCAGCATCTACAGAGGGAGTTACTTTTAGGACTGTGGTAAATGGATTGGCGTTGGCTTTTCAGGCGGTGGTTACACCTTTGCGTGTGTTTATTTCTTTTTTGCAATCTGGGTATGATGGGCTGAATGTTATCATAAATAAGGGCAAGGAAGTGATGAATTTTTTTGGTGGTCAATTTAAGATTGATCCATCGGCCACGTTTGCTACGATGGAGAAGAATTTTAATTCCAATATGCTTGGCATCAAGAATAGTTGGGTAAAGACCAGCTCGGAGGCGCAAGTGAATATTATGAAAGATGCGCTTGATAAGGCTGTGGCTACTGAGAATCAGCGGTATGAGCAGGCGAAAAAGCGAATAGCAAACGAGAAGCTCTCGGAAACGCAAAAGCTGGCGGAGATACAGAAGCTGAATGCTGACCATAATACGAAACTTGATGCACTGCATAATAATAGTGTGAAGGCTCAGGCTACTCAGCGGATAGCAACCATAAACGCTACTGCTAAAACAGAGGAAGAAAGGCAGCAAAAAACGAATGAGGCGCTTGGTAAAATGACTGCTGACCTACATAAAAAAGATGTAGATACGCATACGAAGGCATCGAACCAGAAGGCGGCGGTAGATGAGAAGGCTATTGCGAAGCGGCAAAAGGAAGCTGAGAAATTGGCCAAAGAAATCGAAAAGGCTGAAACCGACTTGATTAAGAAGACGGAAGATATGCAAGTGAAGGCGATTGCGGACGATACTTTGCGGAAGTTGGCTCAGGCGGAGTTGGATTGGAAGCGGGAGCTTGCGGCTGTGGAGAAAAGTAAGGCCAGCAATGAGGCTAAAAACAAGGCGATAGAAGCAGCGACGACACTACATGAGGCCAAAAAACAGGAGATTATTGGTGCGGCGATGGCTAAGGAGGAGAAGGCAAAAGATGACCAACGCAAAAAAGATGAGCAAGCTCAGGCAAAAAAAGAAGCTGACGAGAAAAAATATAGAGATGCGAAGCTGAAAGGCGAAATGGATATGCTTGATGCTGGTTTTAAAGCCGAAGTAGCTCGGGCAAAATTGGATTTGAGCTTAACGAAAGATAATACTCAGGCGCAATTTGATGCGAAAATTGCATTGTTGAAAAAAGAGGCAGACTACAAGGAGGCCAAGCTAAAAAAAGAGGCCGAAATGGAAAAGGCCAAAATGGCTGATGAAATAAAGGACAAAACGCTGTTGGCTAAGACGATTCAAGGAATAGATGATGTTTTGACTTTTGAGTTAAAAACTAATAGTCAGTCGTTAGAAGAGAAAAAAGTGGCTCTTCAAAAAGAGGCGAATGCGGCTCGAAAAAAGAACAATGACGAGTTTTTTGGCTTGCTGAATGTGGCGATGACTGGCGACATGGCCACATTTTTGAAGCATTTGCGAGACAAGTTAGATAAAGACCAAGAAGCCAATAAAACAAGGCTTGGTGCTTTTGCTCAACATGTTAATCAAATTGGTGATAAGGCTTTGCAGGGAATAGCAGCACTGACACAGCTTAATGCGGCCTACACGGCCAAGCAGATAGCGAATTTGACGAAGGAGAAAGATACGAATTTTGCCAAACTTGATGCTGAGTACAAAAAGGGGACGATTACGAAGGAGCAGCTCGAAAGTGAGAAGAATAAGCTTCAAGCCAAATTTGATGCTGATGCGCTGGAATTGAAGAAAAAGGAGTTTGAGCGCAACAAAAAAATGCAGATAGCCACGGCATTGATACAGGGGTCTATGGCGGTGCTGAGTGCGCTGGCTACGCATCCGTTTCCGCTCGGATTGGTGCTTGCTGTAACGGCTGGTATTAAGACGGCTGTTGATATTGCCAAAATAAAAAATAGCAAGTTTGAGGCGAGAGATGGGTATGTATCTAACGCTGGGGTGCTGAGTGGCGGGCGGCATGGTAGCAGCTATGGCCATGGTGGAATAGCTATGATTGACCGTGAAAGTGGGCAGGAAGTAGGCGAGGCAGAAGGTGGTGAGGCGTTTATGATTTTGAGCCGTGAGACTACTAGAAACAATTTGCCTATTATACGCAGATTGATGGATAGTAGCTTGAACCGAAATGGCAAGCCGATAACACTTGCTAATGGTGGTGTGGTGAGCTTGGGCGATGTTGATTATATGGGTCGGTATTTTGCGAGAGAGGGGGCTTATTATGATGAAAATGGTGGTGGCTATGATGGTGGCGGTGGTAGCTCTGACGGTGGTGGTAGTTCGTACGGCTCGGAGTCGGCTAGCCCGGAGGCTATGGCGGCGATTGAGGAGAATAAGCAGATTTCTGAAGATACTCGAGAGGGTGTTACGGAGACGGCTGATAATACGGCTGGGATTTTGGAGGAGCTAAAAAGTCATAGGGGTATTTTGCAAGCGATTGCGGATAAGCCTAGTGGTATTAGTTTGCATGACTTGAATAATGCGATGGCCACGGCGGTTTCGGCTGGTAGGAAGGCGGATATGTAGACGGCCTAGCCCCCTAACCCCCGATGGGGGGATTGGTGTTGAGTTTAGTTTTTTGTTATTTATTTATTTTCGCTTGAAATGAAAAATTATTATATAAAACTTGATGGGCAGATGGTGGATTTGCCTGCTGGGCAGTCGGTGACGCTGGAACGGTATAACCCGATGTTTGATTTTGATGTGATTCGTGGGGCGAAGGTGATGGATTATACGTTGCCGTTTTCTCCGAAAAATGATGTTATATTCAAATGGTATGGGTTGCATCATAGTAGGTATGTGGCGAAGAAATATTATTGTGAAAAATATGCTGACGGTATCTTGATTGAGAAAGGTTGGGTGGAGCTGTCGGGTGTGACGAATGAGGGCTATCAGATATTTTTTACGCAGAACCTTGGGGATTTTTTTGGTGATTGGCACAACACGGCCATGAATGTAATTGATTTTGGAAGCGGTGCGGTAGTGCCAAAACTCGATTACGACTATACGACTGATGCGGTGGCGTGGCCGATGGTTAAGAATGTGGCATTTTATGCTGACAATCAGCGTGTTGGATTTACGGGCTATGTGAATGAAGTGAATGGTGGGGCGTACTCGATGAGCAGCCCGTGGGTGCCGATGGTGGGTTTGCCTTATATTTTCAGAAAAATTGGGGAGCTATGTGGTATTAGTTTTGCGGGGGAATTTTTTGAGAGCGACTGGTACAAATATGGCTTGCTTGATAATGTGTTTTCGGTGGATGGGACTGCTCAGGTTGATTATAAGAATCATTTGTATGCGATGACGATTCCAGATTTTTTGAAGGAGTTGGCGAAGCTGACTAACTGTGTGATGTACATTGATACAGTAAACAGGGTGATGAAGTGGCGGTTTAGGGAAACGATGATGCAGACGGCTACGAGGGTAAATCTGACTGACAAGGTGCTGCCGAATACGACGAAACAGCCTGACCGAAATAATAGAATTGAGCTTGATTGGCTGCTTGATGGTGGGGATAACTTGATGAAGGTTGTGCCTGCTGATTTTGTGAAGTACCAATCGGGTGGGGTAGATGAGAATTTTTTCAGGATTTCGACCAAGTTTTCGACTCGGCTTAAAGATGCGGCTAGTGGCTTGGCTGTGGCGGAGCAGGTGGGTGTGAGTGTGCTGTATAATCAGCAGGGTGGGAGTGTTACGCCTAAGTTGCTGCTATGGAATGGGGTGATTAATGGCAAGCCGACGGCTACGAATGAGCGTGGGGATTTGCGGTTGGCGTGGCATGGGGTGAAATCGTTGGTGGAGAAGTGGCGGTATTTTGAGGGATTTAGGGCTAAGACTACGCCTCGGAATTTGATGATAAGATTAAGCCCTGCTGATATGGCTAGGCTTGATTATCATGTTACGGGCGGCGTGGATAGTGTTGTACATATATATGGTAGGGATTTTTTGGTGGAGAGTATTAGAGTAAATCTGCCGATTGAGGGTTATGCGAGTGTAAGGGTTTGGGAGGTGTAGGGTTTTTGAATTGTTTTTTTTATTTTTGGGGGAACGACGCTTGCATTTACGAAGGTGCGGCGGTGACTGACTCAAATGTAGCCGCACTTTTGTAAATGCGTTGTTATCCTATCCTATATTGAAAGCCTCCCTTTGTGGGGGTTTTTTTTGTTTGTCCTAAAATTCTGGGAATTTGTTGATTTGGTCGTAGTCGGTGAATTGCCCTAGGTCTCGCAAGTATTTTTGGGTGGTGGCGATGTCGGAATGACGACATTGTTGGCGGACGAGTTCGATGTTTTGGGTTGCTTGGAATAGTGCAATGACTCCTGTGTGTTTCCACGAGTAGGTATCGAAATGTTGGTTGTTGAGTTTGAGGCGTTTGAGGATTGTGCTATGGCGTTCGTAGAAATAATCTCGGCCTACGTGTGTTGGTCCAGGCTCTCCGTCTTTGCCAAATACATAGTAGTGTTCGGGGTAGCTTCGTAGGTTGGCGTTTTCGATGACTGTTTGTAATGACTGGGGTATCATGACGTGTTCGGCTACGTTGTCTTTTGCGTTTTCGGCTGGTACTCTTATGGTTTTCTCTTTGATGTCGCCTATTTTGAGTAGGCGTAGCTCCCAACGTGGGCGCATGAATGAGTAGTAGATGAACGATATGAATAACAAGAGCTGATGCTCACCGTGATAGATGCACTTGGCTTTGAAGGCTTCGACTTGCAGTTTTGAAAATGCGCTGTGTTTGGTGCTTATGTGTGTGAGTTTGGGTATGTCGTCGAATGGATTACTTGCAATAATTTTTCGTTTTTTGAAAAAATTGAACATGGTACCCATCGTTCCTTTTGTGTTATTCCGAGAGCGGTTTGAGATTTTGTCGGTAACAGTAAGGGCATCTAGGAACTGTAAGGCGTGGGTTTCGTTGAATTTGGAAATTGGCCAAGATTCTTGGTTTGTTCTTTTGAGGTGCTTTCTGAACCTGTTGATGTCTGATTTGTAGGTGTCGTGGGTGCGAGGGCTAAGGATTGTTTTGTTGAAGTCAAGGAAGTATGTGCAAGCGTCTCGGATTGGCGTGGTTGCTTCGACGACTTCTATGTGCTTAGATTGTTCGATTGCATTTATTACGCCGCCTTGGCGAAGGAGTTGGTCAATTTCTTTGGCGATTTGTTTGGCGGCGGCGTATCGTTCTTTGGCAGTGGCGTGGCTGAGTGTTACTCGGCGACGAACGAGCTTCTGAGCTGACTCGTCGAATATATAATATTCGACGTGCCAGACTTTCGAAAGTGATTTGTCGTAATCTCGAAGGACACAGGGCTTGAAGGGTGCTTGATTGTCCACGATGATGATGTTGTACTGGTTCTTGATGTATGCTTGGATTGGCGTCATGGATTTGTCATTTTCTTGTCATTATGACAAATCCGAGGTTCTTAGTAAGCCGTAACTTGCTTATTATTAGCAAGTTACGGTTGTACTGAGAGTGGGAATCGAACTCGCACAAAATGACTGGTTTTAAAATTTATGTGCTGATTATCAGATAGTTATGAAATTTATTTTTGTCATTTTTTGATTTTAGACCGAATTTGGTTGTCATTTTCGGTTTTTTCGATTGTCATTTTCTTGTCATTTTGTAGCCTCCATTTTTTGTAATTCAATATAAACTTTTGCACACACACGAGCATCTTCTAGTGCATCATGATGTTTGAACGATTCTATCCCTAGATAATTAACAATAGTTGGCAACTGATGGTTTTCGAGATTTGGTAGTAGCTTTCTGGCCATTTTTAACGTACAATCGTAATTGTTAAGCGATGGAGATGGAATGAGATTAAATTCTTCGTTTGCTTTTCTAAGACAGGTTATGTCAGTGCTAGCTGCGTTGTGAGCTACTAATTTTTGACCTATAATAAAGTGTTTTAGCTCATTCCATACTTCAATAAAAGATAATTCATCTTTTACCATTTCATAGGTAATTCCATGTTTTTTTGTATTCCAAAAATCAAATGTTGGTGATGATGGACAGACATACCAATGTTTTTCTTCTTCAATTTTTCCATTTTTGATAGCAACAATGCCAACTGAGCAAATACTGTGATTACGATTAGATGTTTCGAAATCTATTGCGACAAAATCGTATAATGGGGTATTGGGTAATGTTGATTGGGAGGTATTTACATTTGAGTTTTTAGGCAACTGAATATATTGTTGTTCTTTGCTTTTATCACGTGCTTCTCCTAATGCCTCATTTGTACCCTCAAAATGGGCTTCTAATGTTCCTATCTCTCCCTTATCATATCTATAGATGGCGGTTTTGAACTCTGGATAAGGGTATTCTTTGCCTCTGTATACAGCTATTGCTCTTTGTATTTTTTGAAAATTCTGACTTAATGTGATGTTTTTTCTTAGGTCTTTTACTGTTAGGTTTATGGTGTGGAATGTTATGCCATTTTCTAAAATATCGACTACATTGAAGTTTTCTTTAAGGTTTTCGAGAGCTATTATATGGCTTTTTGCTTTTGGATTTGTACGAAATTTAATGGTTGCAGATAAGTGTAGATAGATTTTTTGTTTTGGGAACCTTGCAGCTAATTGATTATATTCGTTAGGGGATAGTGACACGTCTATTGAAATGCTTTGTTTAGCTGCAATAGCTTGATTCATTTTAGCCTCAGTTTCTTTGAACGAACCCGAATGGTTTTTGAAAGTTGATGGTTCGGATATCTCTGTTTTTTTCCAGAATTTGGGACGACCTGCAATTAACCAAATAACAAATATTACAAATACGACATATAGTATTAGGGTTGTCATAATGCTTGATTTTATGTTATATGTTTGATTATTAGTTAGTTACAACAAAATAGAAACAGATTCAGGATTTTTTAAAGCGGCATTCTCCGTTTGAAGTTTTTCGTTTTTGAGCTTTAAATATTCTGCGTATTCTTCTAAGGCAATGGTAATTGTACCTTCTTGTTGTTGATATGGTTGTGAACCTTTAAGTAGCCAATCTATACTGACTTCTAGTATTTCTGACAGTTTCTTTAAGTCGTCGCCGTTTGGTTTAGCGATGCCTCTTATCCAAGACGAAGCCGAGCTTCTTCCTGATTTGCCCATTAGTGCGCTTAATTGTTGGCCGTTTATTTTTTTCTCTCTCATTTTTCGGTCTAATCTATCCCCAAAAGTTTCTTCCATAATTTTTTTATTTTTTTTATTTGGACATTGTAATTTTTATTTCTACTTTTACGCTGTAATAATTACAGCGTAGGAATTACAGCGTAAAATAAATTCATGTAATGGAAAAAGCAAATAAAACTTATCAGATGGCAAAAGACAACTTGTCTATCTCGTACTGGAGAAGTCGGTTCTCGGAGGCGAAGGGGAAAATTAAAGGGAGGTCTATTATTAGTTGTTTGGTTGAGATAGACCCTTATTATAATAGTGCTAGTGGGATTACTGACTATTCTAATATTTGTTCTGGAAGGTCTGGTATTGAGAAGACTAGCAGGGCAACGTTTGCGCTCGAGAAGTATTTGGCGAAGCAATCTAAGAAGGGGTATTTGAAAAAAATAACTGTTAAAAATGTGGGGGCTGAGTGATAGCCTCGTGGCCTTGGCTTTGTTGGCTGGGGTGATGGTGGTATGGCCTTTTTTTAGACAACGAAAACGATGACAACAGAACAAAAAACATTGATTGAGCTAGCAACGGCTTTCCAGAAGTGGAAACCTAATATGGCGGAGCATCAGGAGAGGGCTATTATCCGAACGATTGAGGTTGGTTGTGCGAGGATTGGGATTGGGCCACTGAGTTGGCTTATTGATAGGGTTAGCAAGGATAACCATGAAGTACCTAAAACGCCGCTACTGGCTTGCCCCAAGTGTGGTGAAAAGCGATTTACGAGTGAAAAAGCAATACATGGACACATGAGAGTGTGTTTGAAAAAATAGAAGAAAAATGAAGAATACCCTTGACGATATTTTGGCAAAAGACGGCGGTGAAGCTTATTTTTTGAGCATTTACCCTGAGCTATTGGAGTGTTTTAGAGACCCAAAGAAGAAAGTAAAGATAAGAGACGACGACAAATCGGCTTCGGCTGGGGTGTTTCGGCATAAAGAAAAGGGGTTTTGGATGCTTCACGACTTTGGTGGTGGTGCGGAAAAGAATACTAAAAGTGCGGTGCAGCTTTGTATGGATGTGAATAGATGCGATGCTCGAGAAGCTGTGAAGATTCTAGCAAAATTTTATGGAATGGAGGCGTCTGCCAGTAAGCCTGTGGAGCCGATTCGGACTAAGAGAGTGCCCCGTGAGGGGGAACTGGCTGGGCAGGTGGTGAGCTTGGTGTATAAGGACTTAGAATACCATGAAGCAATGGTGCTGTTTGCCAAGTATGCCTGGGAGGGCATGGAGTGGAATGGTGTGCGAGCTAAAACGGACAAGGAAAGGCTTGAAATGGCGGCTCAGATTTGCGCTTATTATAGATTTAAGGCTTTGGCGAGCTATGAGCAAGTGGGCAAGGATGGCAAGGTAGTGCATATCTATACGGCTACGGCTGAGTTTCCGATGTTTGCGATTGATGAGATTGGTTTTCAAAAAATTTACAAGCCGAAAGATGCCGAATATCGGTTTTTGTGGGCGGGCGATAAGCCTCTGAATTATGTGCATGGCTTGCAACAGCATAAGGTGCTGATTGATGCGAATGTGAAAGCCAATGAGAGGGCCTATAATGAGGCGGCTGAGAGCGGTAAGGAAGTGCTTAATGATGCTTTGCCCGAGCGGTTGAGAGAGATAATACTAGTGAGCGGGGGCAGTGATGCGCTGAATGTGGCGGCACTGGGCTACCGTGTGGTTTGGATGAACTCGGAGACTGCGAAACTTGATAAGGATGCCTTGAAGGTGATTCATAAGATTGCTCATGAGTTTTATAACCTGCCCGACATAGACGCTACGGGTAGAGCGGCGGCTAAAAAATTGGCTTGGGAGCATATTAACATTAAGACGATTTGGCTACCTGCGGAGCTGGCGAATAAGAGTGATAAAAATGGCAAGAAATGCAAGGACGTGCGGGATTTTTTGGCGCACTACCGTGGCGAGAGCTTTAAGACGCTGGTAAAGAACGCATTGCCGTTTAAATTTTGGGACGAAATGCAGAAAACGGACAAAGACGGCGACCCTGTATATAAGTTTGGGCGGCCTGTGCATGTGTATGAGTTTAACAACGTGCGTGGCTATAATTTTCTGCAAATGAACGGCTATTGGCGATACCCTGATGAGAAGTATAAGGAGGGGTATAGACTCATCAAAATTGATGGGAATGTAGTAGCGGACGTGAACCCTAACGAGGTTAAGAATTTTATTCACATTTTTCTAAAAGAACGGCAAATGCCAGAGGATTTGCGGAATGTGATGTATAGAACGCCTCAGTTGAGTGAGGCTAGTTTCTCGAACTTAGAAGAGATTGAGCCGAATTTTCGGCACTATGGCCATGATTTTCAATACCTGTTTTTTGAGGATAAAACTTGGAAGATTACGGCTGAGAAAATTGAGGCGGTAAAGATGCCAGATACTTACGTTTGGCAGAAAAAAATACTGAAACCTAAGACACAAAGAGGTGTGATTGAGGGTTTTAAGCCAAAAGTTTTAGAGGCATTTTTTGAGATTACCAGGAATGAAAATGGCGTGTGGGCGGTGGAGTTTAAAAGCACGGAATGCGACTACATGAAGTTCATGCTACAGACCTGTAAGATACACTGGCGGCATGAGTTAGAGCATAGAATGGAGTTTTATGCTTTGGACGAAAAGGCTAAGGAAGAGTTTTTGACTGAATATAATTTGCCCGAATCTCATGTGGAAATAATGATGATGATGGGCAAGGAGGAGTATCAGAAAAAGTACCAAGAAAAATACAGATTTAGGCTTGATGGTAGCTTGCTACTGGAGAGCGAGCGAGATGAGCAAGCGTTGGCTTTTGTGAATCGGTGTTTTTTGATTGGGTACTTGCTACATCGCTACAAAGACCCTACGAAACCGTGGGCGGGCTTTGTGATGGATTACAGAATAAGCGAGGAAGGGGCTAGCAATGGCCGTGCTGGTAAGGGATTGTTGGCGTTGGGGTTGAAAATGTTGCTTAACGACTACCGTATTGATGCCAGGGACCCGAAGTTGTTTGAAAACGCCTTTTTGTTTGGTGGTGTAGACAAAGGTAACGAGCTGATACACATGGAGGATTGGAGCGAGTATTTGGATTTTGAGCGGTTGTTTAACGCTTTGACGGGCTCGTTGTACAGCAATGCGAAAGGCTTGCAACCTGTAAACCTTGAAAATCAGGAGTTTGGGAAGTTTTTGATTGATACGAATTTTCCAGACCGCCACATGAGCGGCTCGGCAAAAGGGCGGAAGCTGTGGAGTGTGTTTGCTGATTATTACCATGAAGACCTTGAATACTACAAAGAGGTACGGACGCCACAAACTGAGCTTGGACGGCGGATGTTTGACGACTGGGACGATGCTGAATGGAACAGGTTTTACAATTTTATGGGGCAGTGCTTGCAGTTTTATTTGGGGCTTGCTGATAAGGCTGTGAAGATAGACCCGCCGTTTGCGAACATTGTGAAACGCAATAGTTTGGCCGTAATGGGCGAGAATTTTAGACAATGGGCGGATACGTTTTTTGATGACCAAATGAATATGGAGGTTGAACGTAAGGTTGCATTTGAGGACTTCATGAAGGCGACGAACCAGCAAAAAATAAGCCCTCAAGCGTGGTTTAAAAAGCTATTGGCGTGGGCGGATTTTATGGGTTACAAAGTAAATCCAGAACACGTGCCAGGATGGACGAAGGCGGGCGAAGGAAAGAAGTACGGCTACATAAAGGCATCTAGGCCACGGGCGGGCGTACCCGGTAAATACTCGACGGTTGAGTTTGTTTGGATTGAGAATAAGCCGAAAAAGGAAGAGCCTAAAAAAGAAGA
>NW_028232957.1:0-52157 GCF_057557595.1 Rhyacophila brunnea
TTATGGAATCATGACGAAGAAAGTTTTTTGCAAAATACTGTTTTAGTAAATACAGCAAAATCCTTTAATTTACCTATTAAATTCTACTACAATAAAAAAGTAAATGATGGGTATATGAATGTTGACCCATTCCGGGGAATTATGGTATTAGGTGTACCGGGTTCAGGTAAAACAGAAAGTGTCATCATACCTTACATTAAGCAAACTTTACAAAAGGGATTTTCTTTATTGATATATGATTTTAAATTCCCTGATTTAACAAAAATAGCCTACTATCATTTTTTAAAAAATAAAAATGGTTCTTTAAAGAATCATGCTTTCTATTGTATCAATTTAGACCATGTGGAATACAGTGTACGCTGTAATCCTATACATCCAAAATATATTAATACCTTGGCAGATGCCATAGAAACAGCAGAAGCTATTATGAAAGGTTTAGTAAAAGGTAACGATACTTCATCTTCAGGACAGTTCTTCCAAAATTCTGCTATCAATTTTTTAAGTGCCGTTATTTTTTTTATGTCTAAGTATGAAAATGGAAAATATTCTACATTACCTCATGTATTAACTTTCATTAATTTACCATATGATGATATTTTTAGAATTTTAAAATCGGATTTTGAATTAAAAAGTTTAATCGCTCCTTTTATTACCGCTTACGAAAATGAAGCATTTGACCAATTAGAGGGCCAAATCGGTACAGTTCGTATCAACTTGGCTAGAATTTCTACTGCAGAGTCTTTTTGGGTATTTAGTGGTAATGATATCGATTTAAAAATTAGTAACCCTACCTCCATTTTATGTCTTGCTAATTCTCCTAGTACGCAAATGATGAATTCCGCTTTTTATGCGGTTGTTTTGATGCGTACAACTCGTTTAATTAATAGTAAAGGCAATAACCCCTCTGCTATTGTTGTGGACGAATGCCCAACAGTTTATATTAATAAAATACAAGACTTAATTGCTACAGCTCGTAGTAATGAAGTCGGAATAGTTTTAGGATTACAAGAATTAGCTCAATTTTATTTACAATACGGGAAAGATGTTGCAGCTTCAATTGTTCCAATCATGGGTTCCATTATTAGTGGGGCAGTTAGAGATAAGGATACGCTAAATTGGTTACAATTATTATTAGGAAAAATTAAACAAACTTCTTTAGGTGAAAATATTGACAGAGAAAGAAACACAATTAATTTTAATTATAAAATGGATCATGTTATCCCTGCTTCTAAAATTAGTAATCAAAACGCTGGCCATGTGGTGGCTCTTGTTGCTCCGCCTACCATTGAACAACCATTTGATATCGACGTGCCACCCAATATTTTTTCTTGTAAAGTGGATATTGATTTAACACAAATTAAAAAGGAAAAAATGTTCTATCCTGATTTGCCTAAAAAATATGATTTTGGCGATGAAAGGGAAAAAAGGGACTTTCTCTTGAAAAATATGCAACAAATTATTAATGAAATTGATTATATTGTTCATTTTTCCTAAATTCTTTTTATATTTGAATATGGGTAAAAATAAAGAATTTGAAATTTCCTTTGCCGAATTTGGGTATCGTATTAAACAAGTACGTAATTTTTTTGAATTATCGCAAACTGAATTAGCTGATATTGTTGGTACAAATCAAAATTCTATTTCAAGAATTGAAAGTGGAGAGGGTGGTACGTTAGATGTCTTTATTAAAATTCTTTCTTTTTTTGGCACTAAAAAAATAGACTTTAATCCATTTTTTGAAAAAGAATTTAACATTAATGATGTTGTAGAAAATATTACTGATGTTAAATTAGAAGGAATTGAGATACTACAAAGGGATTTGGTTATTAATTTAAATACATTTATTAATAACTATAATAGTGATATTATTTCGCTATTTAAAAAAACATTAAAAAAGTAAAGGGCAAATTTTAAAAAAAAAACACGCTTTTTGTTACAATCTTTTTTAAAGAAAACATAAAAAAGGATTTTCACTTCAATCGTTTTTGCATCATAACGCCTTGTTTAAAATAACCATTGGATTAATATATTCCTCATTATTCTTTACTGTTAAATGTAAATGTGGCCCAGTCGTTCTTCCTGTATTACCACTTTTGCCAATAACCTGTCCCCCTTCTACATAATTCCCTTTTTCCACATAAATTTTATCTAAATGACAATAGCTAATTTTGATTTCACTATTATACAATTTTAAAACTATAAAATTTCCACTTATATCATCACTACCAATATTAGTGATATAACCAGTACCAATAGCTTTTAATTGCTCATAATTTGCTTTAATATCAATACCATTATGAAATTTTTGTTTCTTTAAAACTGGATGATAACGATTTCCAAAACTTGAAACAATAATTACCTTTTTTAATGGTAGAGTATAGTTTTTTTTATATATTTTTTGTACTTTATTTATATCATACGTATTTATACGTAATTTTGTATTGTATTTTTTACTTGAATTTGTAATAAAACTATCATTTTTAAAAATAATAGTTTCTTTAATATCTTTTCCTGTAGGAGTTTCTTCTATAACTTTTAATCGGTAAACAGTATTAAATTGTGCATTTATAAATTGTGTAATTAGAAAAATATTTAGTAATATTGCAATAGTTCGACTAATCATTAATCATTATTTAAGTATTTATTAAGTAAATATACATAATTTAATTAAAATACAATGAAAATTCTATTAAAGGATATTAACGAATATGAAATACAAAAGCTAGGCATTACAAATCGAGAATTTTATACCTTTCCATCGCAAACGATTAATGCTTTGTTAACTGGAGGTCGTACCTCCTTAATTTATTTAAATAATTTAAAATTTGATGATAAAATTTATTCTTTAAAATGTAAATTATCATTACGCCATGATGAAAAAAATATACCTCGGTTTCACTTTCATCCTATTCAAAAAGAATTAACTAACAACTACAATTTATCCAAAAAAGAATTTAATGCTTTAGTTAATAGCGAAAAAGCATTTGTTGTCATTAAAAACAACGAAAATAAAGCCTCTTATGTTGCCTATGATAATATTTGCAATGACTTTATTGCAATCCTTAAAACAGACCTAATTGCACCAGAGAGCATTAACTCCATTGAATTATCTGACCAACAAAAAAAGGAGTTTATAAATGGACATTCCATAACTATCAAGAATAACCAGTACCAACTCGATTTAACCTCCGAAATCGGTATAAAAACCTTTAAAGAAAATACTTTAGAACATATTAAATTTAAAACCGCTTCTTTTAATAAAAATGATTTAAATATAGATATTACTAATTTGCATTCAGGACGTTCTAATGCATTATTTATAGAACATATTGGGAACTATTTATTTAAAAATCACCAAAATAAATTAATAGCAAAAGGCTATGAGCCTACACTAAAAGGAAGCTTTGCCTATACCATTGATACTTATAAAAAAAATATAGATATAAAGCAAAATATTATGAGAGATAATGCTAATTCTTTAGAAATAAATAAAAAACCAACAAACCGATTTACTAGATAACTAATACATTTGTACAATCTTCAAATAAAAAATATACAGCAAAGTTATTTTAGCAATAGAACCAAAAATTTCCAATAGGAAAAGTGCATAATAAAAATAAAAAAACAACCACTTTATTTTTAGCCTAAAGGCACTTATAACTTTTCCTTTGGAGAATTTTTTATTGCTAAAAAGTGAAATGGCTTTCTTTTTTTTCTTTTTTTTTAAGGTTTTTTTCTTTTGTTTTCTTTGTGAAATATTGTATTTTAAGAACTATTCGATGAATGCTTACCTAAATTTCATGCTGTGCGTGATTCCTAAGCCTGTACTGGCTCTTTTAGAAACTTATTGTACTGTCGCATCCGCTGCAAAAACGTTTAAGGGTTAGTCTAAAATTAGCGGATTTGACTTGCAATTTTTTATCTTACAAAAACACTAGCTGAAGTTATTATCCCAACATTTTATTATCTGTTTTTATAAAATAAAAAACCGCTATAAACCTTAACTAGATTATCGAAATTTTATTTATAAATGTGGAAAACTTTAACATATTTTTTTGGTAACTGTTACCAAAATGTTGTACCTTTATGAAAATTATAAAGTCAGCCGCAATGACAATAACAGGGACGGAAATATAAAATGAAAACTATTGATGTTTTAAACAACTGTTATATTGCAAAGTGAATGCGAAAAAAATAGCCATATTTCATTGATTTTTTCAAAGTGTTTGCGAAAATTTAACAAAGCTACCGCAATTAAATTGGGAATAATCAAAGTTAATGCGAGTAAGTTCATAAAAAATTTATGTAAAAATAAAAGAAATAATTAATAAATTTACAATGAAATCCAACATGATACCAGTACCTGTAAGAAAAATACCTTTAAACTTTGGCTCCATCACTGGGCAAATATCCAGTAAGAAGAATAATACTTTAAATTCATTCGAGTCAACTTTAGAAAGAGATTTTATTATTACTTTAGAATTCGACTCAAATATAAAGAACTACTTAGAACAACCTTGTAAAATTGAATATGAATTAGAAGGGATTAAACGACGCTATACACCCGATATGCTAGTTACTTATCATGAAAATAAAGGGAAAGAATTTGTTCCTACTTTAATTGAAATTAAATATGCAGAGGATTTAGAAAAAGAAAGAAATAATTTACAAGCACGTTTTAATGCAGCAATTGAGTATGCAAATAATAAAGGTTGGAAATTTCAAATACTTACAGAAAAGGATATTAGAAATGACTACTTATTTAATGCTCGATTTTTATTACGTTATCTTTATAATGCTAATTTAGTAAAAATGGAGGTTTATGTAAAACTAATTAATTTAATAATAGATTTAAAGTTACAACACCTGAAGAAATAATACTTGCGTGTGCTAGGGATAACCAAGCAAGAGCTGAGTATTTATATGGTTTATGGAATTTAATTGCCCTTCAAGAGGATGTGCATTGTGATTTGACGAAAAAATTAACCATGAAAACAGAAATATGGAGACCATAATCAAAACTTTAAAGTTATTGCCTGGAGAACTAGTTTCCTTTCAAGGTACTCATTTTCAAATAGTCCGATTATTGGATTTACATTCTTTATTGGCAAAAAACATAACTAATCAAGAGTTACAGAGACTAAATATTCGTGAGTTAAATTCAGTTGATAATGAAGTTGAGAAAATAAAACCCAATGCTTTACAAAGAGAATTGGCAGAAATTAATGAGAAAGATTGGGCAGTTGCTCAATTTAGATATTCAATTATTCTTCCTATTTTAAATGATAGAGGCAATGGTGATTTGGTGAAACAAATTTCTAAACACTATAAAGTAGATTCTTCCACAATATATAGGTGGATTGAAAAGTATGAAACAACCGGATTAATTTCTTCATTAGTAAAGGAGCAAAGTAGTGGTGGCAAAGGAAAAGGGAGATTACCCGAGGAAATCGAAGCAATTATTGAGGCATCATTAGCTGAAATATATTTATCAAAACAAAGGAATCCTATAGCTAAAGTTTGTTTGGATGTTATAAAAAAGTGTAAAAATGGAAATTATACTCCTCCAAGTTCTGCTACCATTCGAAGAAGAATTTTAGCCATTTCGGAAGAAGACAGATTAGCATTGCGATACGATAAATCAATCGCCAATGCAAAATTTAAACCACTTGAAGGAAAATTTCCTGGTGCAGATTTCCCTTTATCCGTAATTCAAATTGACCATACCAAAGTTGATGTTATTTTAGTAGATGATGTTTATAGGAAGCCAATTGGTAGACCATGGATTACTTTTGCTATTGATGTTTTTAGTAGATGTATTACTGGATTCTATGTTTCTTTTGATCCTCCAGGAGCTCTTGGAACAGGTATGTGCATAGCTAACTCTATTATGCCTAAAGATATGTGGTTAAATGAATTAGAAGTAAATGGGGAATGGCCAGTATATGGTTTTCCGCAGACCATTATGATGGACAATGCAAAAGAATTTCATGGGAATATGCTTAAAAGAGCTTGTGAAGAACATGGAATTAATATTGAGTTTAGGCCTGTAGCCAAACCTCATTATGGTGGACATATCGAAAGGTTGATTGGTACAGTCATGAAGGAAATCCATTCCTTACCAGGTACTACATTCTCAAATATCAAGGATAGAGGATATTATGATTCTGAACAAAAAGCAGCACTAACATTACCTGAATTAGAAAAATGGTTATTGACATTTATTGTAGATATATACCATAAACGAATACACAAATCATTAAGAGTTACACCACTTCATAAATTTGAACAGGGAATACTTGGATTAGATGGGAATATTGGCGTAGGTTTAATAAAGCCAGATTTGAATGAACAAAAATTGCGACTTGACTTTATGCCTTATTTTGAACGTACTATTCAAGAATATGGCGTGGTTATAGACCACATTTTTTATTATCACGATATTTTAAAAAAATGGATACATGCTTTTAATGATGGGTTAATAAAATCAAGAACTAAGCGATTATTTATTTTCAAAAGAGACCCAAGAGATATTAGTCAATTATATTTTTATGACCCAGAATTAAAAGATTATTTTGCTATACCTTACAGGGATATATCCCATCCACCCATAACAATATGGGAACATAAAGCAACAATAAAAAGGTTAACAGATGAAGGTAAACTTGCAATAGATGAAAGTGCCATTTTTGAGGCTTATGGGCGAATGCAAGAGATTCAAGATAATGCTATTGAGAAAAAAAGAGTAGCCCACCGAATTAGCAAAACAGGCAAAAAAAATTCTTCAATTAATAAAAGTATTTCAAAAGATTTTGTAATGCCGATGTTAGAGAATTATGAAGATGAAAAGAGTATAGTCAATAAAATTATTAAACCTTTTGAAATAGAAGAAGATGAAGCATTTGAATGAATCTGCACAGAAAACATTGTTATTAAATAATAACGAGAGAATTCAAAAAATTTTATCAGATAAATGGATTAGTTATACAAGAGCAAAAAAAATAATGGATAAAATGGAAGATTTGCTCCAACATCCTAAAGTAATTCGTATGCCTAATCTTCTAATCGTAGGTAATACAAATAACGGCAAAACACAACTACTTCATAAATTTTTTAATCAACATAAACCTATAATAAAACCTGAAGACATTAACCTTAGAGCTGATGTGATTTATATGCAGGCACCTCCAAAACCTGATGAAAATAAATTTTACAATTCTTTGTTAGAAAGAATTTATGCTCCTTTTAAATTAACAGATAGAACGGAAAGGAAGCAGCAACAAGCCATTCGTATTTTAAGTGCAATGGAAACTAAGATACTTATTATTGATGAAATACATCATGTATTAGCAGGGAATTTGGGAAAGCAGCGTGGCTTCTTAAATATAATTAAATATTTATCAAATGAGTTGCAGATAGTCATTGTAGCAGCTGGGATTAAAGATGCTTTTAACGCTATTCAAACTGATCCACAGTTGTCAAATAGGTTTGAACCAGCAATATTGCCAAAATGGACTATGAATGAAGAGTATTTAAGATTATTAGCAAGTTTTGAATATTCATTACCGCTTAAAAATCCTTCCAATCTAATTGACACTGAACTTGCATTAAAAATCCTTACAATGAGTGAAGGAACAATTGGCGAAATATCAAGTATATTAAAAAAGGCTGCAATTGTAGCTATAAAGAATGGAAGTGAAGTTATTAATAAAAAAAATATGGAGAGCACAGATTATATTACACCATCTGATCGAAAGAAAATGAGAGAAAAATTATTGTAATGTCTTTTGAATTATTTGATGACACTTTTTGCCTTTTACCTGCATATACCAAACCATTACCAGGTGAATTGTTTTCATCTTGGATTGCAAGATTAGCACAATTACATTATTTAAAACTACATTCTTTTACTAAATTGATATGGGAAAAAAATGATATTTGGAACAGAGATTTAGATAGGGTTATTACAGATGAGATGCTTTTACAAATAGCAATTCGAACAAATAGCACAGTGGAGTTATTAAAGCAAACAACGCTACCTTCATATGAAGGTAAATTGTTTTTAAAGCATACAAGCCTCACAAATTGTAATTGGATAATGCCTTTAGGTATTTACCATAGAAAAAGATTAAAAAAGGGTTTAATGTTTTGTCCCTCATGTTTTTGTAAAGATAAATTGAATCCTTACTTTAGAAAGCAATGGAGATTAGCAATTTCAGTTGTTTGTGTGGAATGCAAGACCATGCTTCATGATAATTGTCCTACATGTAATTCCGCAATAACCTTCCATAGACTTGAACTAGGAAAAAAAATAGCCTATCCGGATTTGCCATTAAGCTTTTGTTGGAAATGTAATTTTAATTTAGCAAAAACAAAAAGAGTTAAAGCAAGTAAAAGTTTAATTGAAATGCAAAAATTTATTAATGACGTAATTGAACATGGTTTTAGTAAAGAAATAATTTATCCCCATTTATATTTTGATGTATTAAGAAAGTTAGTGTCCATTTTTTCTAGTAACAAAAACTCATGTATTAAAATTCAACAAATTGTTTGCAAAAAACTTAAAATTGATTTTAAAGCCCGAATAGGGCAATTTAAAGGGCGCTTCGAAGTATTGGAAATACAAGAACGTGCTGAAATCATATTTATGGCATATTGGGTATTAGAGCAATGGCCCGATAGATTTATTAGTTTATTTAAAAATCAAAAAATCTATAGTTCAGAATTTTTTAGGGATATGGCTGAAATTCCATTTTGGTATTTTACAGTAATATTTGAGAATTTCTTTATTAATAATATAAATCGTAATTTTAAAATATTGTGGATTATTTACTTTATAAAAACATCCCCAAGTTTTGTTTAAAAGCAATTTCATTGTTAATTGCTCTGCACCCAAAGATGCCTTAGTTATTTGTGGAAGATTCTTATTATAATTTTATTAGAAGTACTTTTTCAACCCAAGGCTGTCCAGCAGCTAATTTTATACGATATTTTTTACCAATTTGAAATTGCAAGTTATGTAATAAAATTGTATTCATATTATTATTTATAGAGTTTATATTTAATGTTGAAAGCCCACCAAACATATTCAACTCATCTTTTTTGTACCATTTTGCATTTTCAATTCCAATTGCATTTCCGTTAACATCAGATTCTTGTATCGAAATAAGAAAACCATCAGTACAACTGAAAGAATTAATTGAATTTAATATCATATTGTTTTTGTCTGTTATTTGAACTTCATACAATGATGGATTTGAATTATTAATCTTAAAGTCTATAAAAGGTTTACAACATTCATTTTCAATAAACCAAGATTGTGATATTTTTTTTGTCCAACCTGTCCAACTTGACCAAAAGCGATGTTTTTTCTTAACCCTATAATTAATAATAGCTCTTATTAGTAAATTAGATTCAACATCTGATGATATATTCTCTTTAATAACTTCATCATTAAAATTTTCTCTATCTATTGTAATCGTTTCACCTTCATAAATTTGAACATAGCCAATCATTATTTGAGAATTTGCAGGATTGCAATAATTTGTTGACCAACTCCCGCTATATTTTTCTAGAATTATTCGATATTGAACTCTTTCAGTCCTACTGTCGATGTTTCCCATAGGGAATTTCACTAACCATTTTACACTTTTTTTATTAGGTTCACATAGTGGTTTTACATAATTGTACATATAGCCATTTGCACAAGTTCCAAATACTGAAAACCCATTTGTCGTGTTTAAATTTAACATTCCATTTCCTGCAGGGGTGCATTGGAAATTACCACAGTTTTGAGAAAAACAATTAGAAATAAAAAAGATTGAGTAAAACGTTAGAAATATTAATTTTTGAAATTTTAACATTGTTATTATTTTTTGGTTATTTAATTTTTCAACATAAATGTTATATGAATTTTTAAAAAATTTCATATAAATTGGCGAAAACAAAGATTTGGAGAACTAACGTTCAAATTTAGCAATTAAGCCAAAATTTTACTAGACTGTTAAAAGTGTGCAGTAATTATGTTTCGTATTTCTATTATAATATTTGCCAATTCTTCTGGTAATCCATGTTCCATATTACATGTATTGCAAAACCATTTTCTTATACCTGGCTCATCTTTTCTTTTCAGCCTTGGACAAATGATGTTTTCAAATTGTTGTTTTGTTAATTCCCATAATATTGCTTTGTCATCAATGTTAGCTTTTTTCAATTTGTCAAAAATTGAATTACAAATTTCTAGTAAACTAACAAGTTCAGTTATTTTGGGATTTGTTTCAAGTTCACTTAACTTGATATGATTGGTACAATAAATGTCTTGAAACATTTTATAAAAGGCTTCTGCGCCAATAACGTAATTTCCAGTTCCAAATTCAGTTTTAGTTAAAGTACTGTATTTAAAATTATCAACACCGATTTTGAAATTAGTATATAATTGTCCAATGTTTGCACTAGCTATCTCTTTCCGCTTATCGGCCTCTTGTGTATAAATTTGTTTTTGAATTATTACATTAGCATTTATTTGAGCTTTTAAAGCTAAATAAACCAAAATAGCTCCAACTGTATTTACAATAGGAGAGGTTATTCCACCTATTGCATCTCCAACTTCGCCTGAACCAATTAAATTATACCAGTTCCATTTTTGTGTAAATAAAATAGGTGCAACAATCATAAAACCTATTCCAATAATGACTGTTTGTTTTGCAAACTTCATTCCTTTTTTTATATCATCCAATTCATTTAATTTTTCGTTTTCTTTCATAATTTACAGGGTCTTTTTATTGAGCAATACAATTATACTTTTTCATACTTTACTTTTATCAACATAAAGATATATTAATTTTGATTAACTCTATTTTTCACAAAGATAAAATATAACCTAATTAAATGCAAAATTGAAAATCTTTTTAATCGTATAATCATATTTTGCTTTATTTAATTCAGAACCTTCTATTTCAAAATCATTATTTAAATTTTCATTCTTTTTTTTTGGATGATTTATATTGTAAATAACTGCAATATTTGAACTAGTACTTAATTTTTTCCAAATTCCTTTTTCTTTAGATAGTTGAAACAATATTTTTTTTAATAAATTGTAATCATCATTTTTAATATTTAGCATTACGTATCCAATACACAAATCGGAATTTAAGCTAGGTTCAATTTCAATTAAATAAAATACCTTTTCATTTTCATTTTCATTTGTAAATTTCGCTATTGAAAATCTTCTTTTATAATTTCGTTTATCGAAATCTTTATCTCCTATAATTTTCCTAACTCTTGTATATTCAAAATTTACATCAACGTTTACATTTTTTTCAAATTCATTTATACAGGGATTTTCTACTAAAAACATTTTGTCATTTTCAAATTTTAAATATTTCACCTCCCATTCATTAAATCCTAATTCTTTACTTCTTTTTATGATTAGGTTTATCAATTCAAAAAAAATATTAAAGTAGAATTTATCAATTGAATTTAAAAATTTTATTGCACTAACTTTAGTTCCTTCATAGTGTAAATCACTAGTAGAAGATCCTTCTTTCCCTATTATTTCATTTTCAAGAATTTTTTCATTAGACTTAGTTTTTGTAAACTCTTTATCTACTCTTTTTATAATTGGAAGGTTTGGAGATAAATCTTCTATTAAATTGTCTTCAATAATTTTTTTTAAAGGTTTTGTTTTAGAGTCAGGTGGTGTCTCATTATTAATTAGTTCATCATAATCATTGATTCTTTCATTTGGTAGTGCTTTTTTTAATGCTAACTTTCTTTCAATTGCATTGGAAGGATCACCGCTTCGTGTATCTCTGGAAGAATTATAAACCAAATTTTTAAAAGGGTAGTGGCTATTATCTCCTAAAATTTGCTGTATTAAAAAATAATTTTTATTGTTAATAGTAACTTTGCTTCCATTTAAATAGAACTCTGTTGCATCTGTTTTAATAAAATCAGTTGTAATGAATAGATTAACTTTACTTAATAAAGCTTTTAACCTAATGTTTTCAGAAATATTTTTTAAAGTGTTTCTAAAATTTCCATCACCAATTATTCTTGCAATTAATCTAGCTTCTATTTTAGATTCAAAACCACTAGCAACAATAATTTCTGCATTTATATTAACTTTGTTTCCTTCAGCTATTTCTTCATTCACAACATAGGAATCTTTAACATATAATGAATTTATTAATTCACTATATGCTATTTTTTTATCTCTAAAATAAGTATGTCCTAAAATATTGTTACATAATTTACTACTTTTTAAAAAATAAAAACGGCATACTTCAAATTGTGGAAGTATCAAACCTTCATATACATTATTATTAATTTCAATTTTTGAATTACTAAATAATAATGGAGTAAAATTGTTGTGCCCTAATAGAGCTTTAAGGGCTAATCTATTTTCGCTATTATCTTTCTCTTGTAATTTTATTTCAGCTATGTTGTAAATATTTGTTTTATATAATAATAAATCATTTAGTGGTAACTTAATATTATGAATTTCAAAGCAGTTTAAAATATAAATACCATTTTTCCATAAAGTGCCTGGAACCATATAAGGCGATATTCCAATTTCTACACTAAGATATCGTACTACTTTGGTTAATTGGTTGCTGAAATTAATTTTTAATTTGTGTTTACTATTTACTATATCAAAATAAAGCATATCAACGCTTTCAAGTATCCAGAATTCTGTTGGTGTAGTATTTAATAATTTACAAAAATCTTTTAT
The DNA here is from genome assembly GCF_057557595.1 of Rhyacophila brunnea. Lineage (NCBI taxonomy): Eukaryota > Metazoa > Arthropoda > Insecta > Trichoptera > Rhyacophilidae > Rhyacophila > Rhyacophila brunnea. The sequence goes on from NW_028232957.1 coordinate 12,734, forward strand.
TATCATAAACTTAAATAGTACTAATTAATTTTCGCAATGTCTTTGAAATATTTGCAATGTCTATGAAAAATGACACCAACACAGAAAAAGCGAAGTTAGTTTTTGACCTATTTAAAAATGATTTGGAAAATATGGTTAATCATATTCAGTCCTACACCGAAATTATTATGGAACAAGAGGAGCAACTTAAAAAGGAATGGACTAACGGATTGATATCGGCGGAGTATTGGGTTACAGTTGCCAAAACAGTACATATCATTTGTACCAGTACTTCTAAATTATCTAAAGATATTAGGACTAAAACAGCCATAGCTGCTGATGAATTATTCTATTGGCATAATGCTATTGTATCGGCACAGGCTTTGTTGAATTATAAAAATGAAGATGCAAAACAAATGCAATTAATACACTTATTATTTAATTAAAATTTTCGTTTGGCAGTATCGTACAACTGTTAATTATTATGCTATATATTATACTAGATATTAACCAGGACTATTGCTTTGATAACTTTAAAGATGCTGCAAAAAAGGCAATAGAATTAGGACATAAAAAAGTAAGAGATACGATGGGAAATGAGTATTATTTATAATCCAATTTTTGAAAATTAAAAAAAAATAAAATGAAATTTTTTGCAGAATGTAAAACGATAGATGATGTTAAAATAATGTATAAAAAGTTGGCAATGCTTAACCATCCTGATAGGGGAGGAAGTACTGCAGTAATGCAAACTATTAATGCTGAATATTCTTTTGTTATGGCTCGTATTGTTACAACCAGTAATTTTTCTAATGAAGATGTGAACCAAACTATTTTAGACGTAGAAGCCTATAGGGTAGCCTTAGAAGCTATTATTTATTTAGACCTTACTATTGAGGTAGTAGGTAATTGGATATGGGTAACTGGCAATACATTTTCATATAAAGATATTTTAAAAGAAAACGGCTTTTTTTGGGCATCTAAGAAATTTGCTTGGTATTTTCGTACAAAAGAATTTATTGTAAAAAATATAAAGAATATGCCGTTAGATGAAATTAAAATTAAGTACGGAAGTACTATTGTTGGAAACACTAAAAAAATATTTTTAAACCACTAATATTATATATTAAAATGAAAGCAATAAAAATTGATGTTTTAAGAAATGAAATTTATTATGTTGGAATTTCAAAAGTAAACACTTTAAAAAATGTTTATAACGAAATTAATTGCGATACTGTGGAGCGACTAACCGTAGAAGAATTAGGAAAGAATGAATTGCTAATTGATGAGACTGGCTCGTTAAATGGTAATTGGAATAGCGGTTTTCAATTGAATTCAGAGTATTGGGGCGAAACAATATTTTTTGGAAATGCCATATTGGTTGGGGTAAAAAATGGCGAATGGATCGATACCAATTTTAATATTGAAAATCTTAAAGAAAATGTTATTTTTTGTACTTTTAGAGATAAGTAAATTAGGAAAACTTTAACAAATTATTTTGGTAACTGTTACCAAATAATTGTACCTTTATCAAAATTATAAAGTCAGCCGCAATGACAATAACAGGGACGGAAATACAAAATGAAAGCAATAATAATTAATCAAAAAATTAAGTTGATTACAAACGAAAGTGAATTCGTAACTTTAGTAATTCAATGCCCGGCATTGAATTTGCAAAAACTAAAAGAACAAACTAATTGCACGATTATTTCTAAATTAAAAAAAGTAGTTAGTTTTAATCATAATGCAGGTGATCTATATGACGTTGAAATTAAAGTACAGTTTTCTAAATTGAAAGTTTTTCAAAAACTAGTGAGGTTCATAATTGTGAAAATTTAAAATGTTATCTAGATTTATTGGATAAGAAACAAAATTCGCTTTCATATACTGAAGCAAATCTTATGAGTGAGAAAGTGGCATTATATGCATTTGGAAGCTGTATTACACTGCCTAAATATGTCAGTGATAATAATGTTTATAAAAATAGGTATGGCAATAAAATTAGCCTGGTGTCTAATGAATTAAATGGGTTTGGAAAAAATAGGTATGTTAATTTTAAAGGCACTTGGTATTCTAAAATTACTAATAATTAATCAAATGAAATTTGAATTTGTCAACGACAGTAATAACACTATTAGGCATTTGCCTAGTGGTGTTATTTGTAGCATAATTTTGAACCCTGAAGACGGTGAAGATTACGACAAGTGGAATGATGCTTATCAAGAATTTCAATTCTTAGGTAATTACATAATTGCGCTTTGGACTAATGAAAATGAGTTAGAGAAAGTAGAAGATTACACCTCTTATAATTCAATACTTAAACAGGCTTTTAAATACTATAAGGCAAATGTTACTATTCCTAAATTTGAAGCTGCTGAAAACTCTGAAGCACCTATGGAGGATGAATATTATAAATTAACAGCTACTACAACTGGTTGGAGTTTAATTGACAAGTTAAACCCTTTTATAATTGCATGGAAGCATAAACAATACAATGATACCCAGCAAGTGATTGCAGTTGGTAGTATTAATGCTAATGACTATATGGAAGTGGCAAGAGTGTTAGGCGAAGCAGGGGGATGGTTGGCGGAATGGCATCAAGATAAAATTTAATGTAAGTACTGTTTGCGAACTGCAAACAACAATTTTTTATTATAAAAAACTAATTATTTCTAAAATATTATTGAATTAGAAGCACAAGCATTAATCATTCAACATTATAAATTAAATTCTTATGCTAACATATATGTCATTTTCAGTAGGGAGTAAAGTAACTTTTGAAAAAAAATGGTATACAATAATTTCTATTTTTGAAGAAAATAGTATTTTTTTTGGATACTGTTTGCTAGGTGGAATTGGCTCACCAGTACCGATACAATTTTTAAATAATTAGTGCTATGACTATTTCAACTATAACATTAAATGTTGCAAATATTATTGCTAGTGTGTCTGTCTTCGGAAAATAGAAGAGTTTACAAGATTTGCAAATGAAAATGAATATATTTGGTTCACGCATTATAATTTTTATTATTCTTTTCCTGAATGGGGTAAGAAATGGGCAAATGGAAAATCTAACGAATTTCACCGAGTAAATACTAAGTGCCATTTGTGTAACTATGAGCCAGTAAGAAATTTTGCAGGGGTTGGTGATATTTTTCTTTTAAATAATGGGATATCAAATAACAAAAATTTTGGTTTCAAAGCCCAAAAATAATGGGCGAGCTCTAAAACAATTTGTTCCAAATACTTCAAGATTAAGCCAAATGATTTTACTTTGTCCTGAACATGTAGGAAGTTATTTTTTGTGGCAGAAAAAGGAAAAGAAAATAAACCAGTTGAATTTATTTTAAATATAAATTGTAATTAATATTATAGAAAATAGGGTATCTACTCAAAAATAATTAATAAAGAAATTTCACAAATTAAAATATAAAATATGAAACGAACTACAAAAAAACAAGGACTTTAGTATAAACGTAGATAAGACAGAATTTATTACTACAGGGAAAAACGATAGCCGACCAACTGTTAGCACTACAATTTTAAGAAAGCTATTATTAGATTAAAAGCATTACATCATAAACAACGGATACAAATCCTAAAATTATTGGACGAGAATGAAAAAATGACCGTTACCGAAATATTCATTAAACTACGGATTGAACAATCGGTAACTTCGCAACAACTGGCTATACTACGTAATGCAGGGGTTGTAAATACAGAAAGAAAGGGGAAGCAAATATTTTATTCTCTAAACATTGAACAAATTGAATACTTAAATAATATTGCAAAAGAAGTTATTCAATAGTTAATTATTAGTAACAAAAAATTTGAAACAAATAAATTATTAAAATGAACCTTGAAAAAATCCAAACTCAATTGGAAAGTGTAATTATCCAAATCTTACTAAAAATATATATAAAGAAGCTTTGTTGCCTTTTAAAAATTTTGTAGATAATCCAAAGCAATTGAAAAATATATTTGGTGACAAAATAGGAACAATACTTTTAGATGCTTCGTACCTACAAGTGATATATTTTATAGTACGAATAGTGCCATTTAACAACCATTACGGGCGATATGAAATTAATGAGCCTGAACCATTTAATCAAATAGCACATTTTAAAAAAACATTTTATCGCTCTTTAAACCTAATGCAAAAAACAATGTAAATGAATTAATCGAAGAAGATTTTATTAAATTATTTAGCAATAAATAGCTATAAATCAATATTTTATACATTAAATTTAAGTCTTATAATTTTTGTTATGTTAAATAGAATAAAATTACTATCTAATTTAAACTGAAATTTTTTATTTGAAAAATATAATTATCGAAGACTCTATATATAAAATCTCTGAAAAAGAATATATTGTAATTAAGAATTTGGAGAAAAAGATAAGTGACGCCATTACATTAGATTATAAAATTTCTTTTAAAGCCGAAGATGAATTAAATGAGTATTTGGACAACAATAAGGCAAAGTATAAATTTGTTGGTACAGTAGATTTTCATTGTTAACGTTAATTCTATATTAAAAATGAAAAAATGAAACGCCTGAGAATTGAATATTTAATCATAAAACAAAGAAAAAATCATTTATGCAAGCCATTAGAAAAAATTGACTTTTGAGTAATTAACCCCAAATTAGGGAGTTCCCAAAGGTATCGCATAACAATCAGAAGTGGAATTAAAAGAAATATTAGTAAAGTTGAGAAAATTAATACTATTTTATTTAAAAATTTTTGAAATATACTAATTATCAATATAGTAGTGGTATATTTTTAGAAAAAGTTATATTTTTGTACCCGATAAAACTATATTATTATATTTTTGTACCCGATAAAACTATATTATTGTACCCATTGAGTTATATTTTTGTACCCATTGAGTTATATTTTTGTACCCGATAAAACGCTGTAACCATTTGTAGTAAAGGCTTTCAGCATTGCTTCAATTATTCAATTGATTTAACAATAAAAAATCAATTTTTAAAATTTATAGGAATAGTAGATTATCTTGCGACAGATTGGCAGAAAAAAAACAAATTGAAAAGAAAATCCATTAATCAAATTAAAATTAATTGCGGTTTTTCTTAAAAGTGAGTAAAAGTTATATTTTTGTACCCGATAAATATAAAAGTGTATTTTGACAGTTATATTTTTGTACCCGATAGCTAAATATTATGAAATTAAATGAAAATAGAGGTGGTGATCGTAGAGGGCTTGGTAAGCCAGTAGGGCCAAAGCCTAGTGGTATTAAAACTAAACAAATTGGATTAAGAGTACCTATAGAATATTTTGATGTGATATGTAAATTAATTCGGAATAAGGTTATAGAGTTAGATAATTTAAAAGAAAATCTTAAATAATGAAAGAAAGTGTAAAATATACTAAAAAACAGCTAATTCCGATAAAAACAGGAGATACTGTTTTATATCAACATAACAAAATTTCAGAAGCAAAATTTGAAAATTTTTCTTTATTACAAAAAAAAATATTTGTGTATTTAATGTATCAATTGCAAGTAGCAATTAATCTTAGTAAGCAAGGATTGGCTTATAGGCAATTAGATATTTTTGAAAAAATTGAAGATACTAATTATGCAAAAATAATAATACCGTTAAATAGGTTTGGAATACCAAGTAATTATGGTACTATTTTAGGAGCAATAATGGAATTGAAAAATAAAACAATAGTCGTTAAAGAAGATAAGGAGAGCAAAACCAAATTTAACTTAATTGCAGGATATGAAGAGCCAAAAAAAATTAAAGATAAAACTTCAATAATTATATATTTATTGCCAATTGTTGCAGACACTTTAATAAAAATTAATCAATATTTAAAGATGGCAAAATACAAGGTGTTCAATATACAAAATATATAATGGAAACAATATTGTATGCGAAATGTAAATATACACCAAATTTATATATGTATTTATGCAGTTGGAGTAGAATAAAAGGGTTTACAAAATCAATTAGTGAGGTTAAGGAAATTTTAGGGATTCCTGAAAATGAGTACACTACTTATAAAAATTTTAAACAACGTGTATTATTACCTATATATGATGATTTATATCAAAAGGCAGACTTATGGTTTAATGTAAGTGATTCTAATTTTGAAATTAGGGAGGGGAAAAAAGTAATTGCTCTTTCATTTAAAATTATTACTCCTGATTTCGCAAATACAAATCAACTTAAAATAAGTAATTTATATAATTTACTACAGAATCATTTTTAGCTTTAAAAATTCAGATATTGAAATTTTAAAACCACAAGTTGAAAAGTATTTTGATACGGATTTTACGAATATTAATATGTTTCTTTTAGACCTATCAACAAAATGGAAAACTATAGGTGCATTAGATAAAGATAATAATCCGATTAAAAATAAAGTCCTATATGTTACAAGTGCCATTGTTAATTATTTAAAAAATTCGTAATACATTTGTACAATCTTCAAATAAAAAATATACAGCAAAGTTATTTTAGCAATAGAACCAAAAATTTCCAATAGGAAAAGTGCATAATAAAAATAAAAAAAACAACCACTTTATTTTTAGCCTAAAGGCACTTATAACTTTTCCTTTGGAGAATTTTTTATTGCTAAAAAGTGAAATGGCTTTCTTTTTTTCTTTTTTTTAAGGTTTTTTTCTTTTGTTTTCTTTGTGAAATATTGTATTTAAGAACTATTCGATGAATGCTTACCTAAATTTCATGCTGTGCGTGATTCCTAAGCCTGTACTGGCTCTTTTAGAAACTTATTGTACTGTCGCATCCGCTGCAAAAACGTTTAAGGGTTAGTCTAAAATTAGCGGATTTGACTTGCAATTTTTATCTTACAAAAACACTAGCTGAAGTTATTATCCCAACATTTTATTATCTGTTTTTATAAAATAAAAAACCGCTATAAGAATACAGCGGTTTGTCTTTTTCGTCTTGATTGACCTACTCCTGATAAGGCACTTCTACCCTATTTACGCCTCAGTCAATATTTTTACAATTTCATTTTTTGTGAACTTGATTTTTTTGCTTCATCAGTAGACTTTTGTTGTCTAATTTCTGCTAAATTTTCATCAAACTTTGTAATAGTTTTATATTGTGGGTTGGCACCAATATAAATTTTAGTATCATCTTGTAAAGTTACTTGTTGCAAATTTCCCTTCTTTAAAGAATTTAATATCGATTCTTTATATTCGGGCTTCTCTAATTTAATATCTATTTTGTTTAGTGCAGCTTCTAAATTAAAGCCATATTTATCCGTAAAATAGACGAGGGTAGGCTTGCCATTCTTTAGTTCTTCAAAATTAATTTTACCCAACTGTTGTATAACTGCTTTTCTTTATTTTCAATTCCCTCTCTATACACAGGCCTACCCTCTAATAAATTAAAACTTTCTTTAGCTGTTAAGTCTCTACCCTTTGGAGAAAGGTAAACTGTGAATTCTTTTTGGTTTAATTCTGCTTTATACGTATTTAAGTATACGTAATCTTCTTTAATCCCAAAATTTAAACCAAATCTAATGTCCTTATTTGATAATCCTCCATCTGTTTTATAATTTTCAATTATAGTCACGGTGAATTTATCTTCAGGAATAGTTGCGAATTTCTCTTCAACCTCAGAAATAATATCTTTTGTAAAACCTAATTTTTTAAACTGCATTTCCAAAAATTCTTTATTTTTAGAATTCATTTTGCCCTCATGATTTTCAAGAACATCTTCCAATTTAATTTCAGTACTCATAGTTGTAAATTTTATTGTTAATATTTCAATAAAAATACTTATATTTTGTATAATATTAGTATGAATATATTTATTTTGAGTAATTTAACATATTATTAACAGATATTTTAGTATCTAAATACCTCTATTTTTCGGCTTGGTTACGCCTCCCACTTTGGGGTCTGGGGCAAAGCCCCATTATATTACATCTTTATTTTTCTTTTATTTTTTTCTTTTGCGTCATCAGTATTTTTAATCTTATTTCTTTCACCGATGGATTGATTAATTTCCAGTAATCGTTTTTTTAATGTTACTAGTTCTTCTTTATGCGGAAAATACTCCTTTTTTTTGTTGTTCATATTCCTTTATATTTTCCTTAGAACGTACTATATTATTTTGAAACCTTATTAGTTCATTAGGTAAATTTAAAATAATATTTTTAGGCTGTAGAGCGATAGCCAAATCGCTATCGGACATAAAACTTCCCATATCGATTATTTTTCCTGTTGGCGATAAAATGATACGTTCCCACTTACTATCATGTGTTAATTTTCCAATATGTTTAAACCCTAAAATCTCACCCAATGGGTATTCGTTATTAGAACTATAATTTTTTGATAAACGAATTCTTTCTGCTTCAAATAAAATTGCTGTTCCTAACTCTTTAATTTTATCAAATTTGTTTCCATTAATTGACCCACTAAAAATAATATCGCCATGTTCATTTTTGGGTAGTCTTTCAATAAATTGTATTGCCTCATTTATAGCAGAAATTCTTACACTTCTTGCTTCTATTAATTTTACTTCTCGTTTTATACTATCTTCTAAATTATAAATTTTACTGTTAAAACTTTTTTCTAAAATTTGTAATTCTTCATACCTTTTTTTGCTATAAGCTAGTTCCTTAAATAATGGGTCGCCACTTAACTCAGCAGCCATACTAATCATATCCACATCTTCCGCTATATCTTTTGCACTACGCTGTGTAATATTGGCTGTTTTTATTTGTACAATGAAATGGGCCTTTAAGCCATTGGTATTGTACATGGAGGCATCTAAAGTTCTTTCAGTTGCATAATAAGAAGCGTTCACTTTGTTTTCACAATACTCTTTTGCAATAAAATTACCTTGCCTTGAACCCCTACCATTTCGCTGCTCTGTATCCGATGGACGCCAATTCATATCCATATGGTGCATTTGTACTATTCTATTTTGGACATTTACTCCAGTACCTAATTTTTGAGTACTGCCCAGTACAATACGTACATCACCATCATTGACTTGTTTAAATAGCTTTTCTTTTTGGATTGTAGTATTAAAATCGTGTATAAATTGAATTTCATTTGGTGCTACACCTTTTTCCATTAATTTCAATTTAATTTCTCTATAGACATTAAATTTTTCCTCTAGTGTTGCTTCTTTAATTAAGTCTTCAACCTCACCACTACTCAAATTTAGTGTAGTGGCTATGTTATTTTTAAGCATGTCTATCTTTAACGTAACATTTCCTTCAGTATAATTTCCCCCGAATATTTCCTTTAAATCCATTTCAGGAGTATTATTTGTTTCTAAATAATCGTAGATGTTTTGAACTTGGCTTTGAATTGTACTATTATTTTTTGGAGTGCCTATATCACAAAAAACAAGTTGCGTTCCTTTAATATTTTTGTATTTTTCATAAGTATTATAAATGGCATCTACGGCCATAGGTATTTTATTACCACACTCAAAATTTGGATTGATTAATCTAGGGTCTAAGGATAATTTTTTTGCAAAAATTTTGTGCTAGTATTGCATACGATGGGTTTATTCTTCGTTTATCATCATAACCATTTGTTAAACCTAATTCATTAGCAAAAGCATTTCCTTTTGTTTCTATATACTCCATTAATTTTTCAATTAGTTCAACTTGTTGTTGTGTTGGTTCTATTTTAACAAGTGTATTTACTAAAGATGGTTTATCAATTTCTAAATTTTGACTATTTCTTACATCCGCAATCTCCCTATACATGGTTACAAGTTCAGTAAATTAGTAAATTCTCTAAATCGATTAACTTCTTTAAACTTACCTAAATAAAATTCTAAGTCGGTGGTGTGGTCTGCATGTAGAGCTGCCCATTTATCAAATGTATCGATTCCTTTATTTTCCAATTCTGTAGGACGTAAGTATTTAAATAATAAATATAATTCCGCTAAAGAATTACTTATTGGTGTTCCACTACTGAATAAAACGCCTTTATCCCCTTTATGCAACTCTTGTAAGTAGCGACAAGCGACTAGCATATTAAATGTTTTTTTATTCCCTGCAACACTTCCTAAACCTCTTATATTATTATGGCGTGTATGAAATTCTAAATTCTTAAAATGTTGAGACTCATCCACCATTAAAAAATCTATTCCTAATTGTTTAAAATCTAAAGTAGCAGTATCTTTTTTAAGTGTTGTTAATTGCTCTAATTTTGATTCGTACCTTTCAAGTCGTTTTAATAGTAGTTGTTTTTTTTTCAATTTTATTATCTGTTTCGTTCGATAATTCAGTAATTTCACTTACCAACTTATTGACCATTCGTTCCTGTATGTTAATCGGTTGTTTAATCATATTAAATTGTTCATGCGAAATAATTATGCAATCCCAATCATTAGTTGCTATCGTATTTAAAAGCTTTGCTCTATTTTGTTTTATAAAATCTTTTTCTAAAGGAAATAATACTTTAGATAAGGGATAGGCTTTTTTAAATGACTCGTAAAGTTGTGGTATTTGTGCTTTAATGCCAATGATTAGTGGCTTGTTGGCAATGCCTAATCTTTTTAACTCCATGGCAGTACATATTTGAATAAGTGTTTTTCCTGCTCCTACCATGTGGTCGTTAATTCCGCCACGTTGTTGGATATTTCTAAAAATAGCATCCTTTTGATGTTGAAATGGTACAAACCCAACTAGTCCTGGTAATGTTAGGTGTGTTCCATTATATTCTCTTAAAACAGTAGTATTGTTTGTTTCGTTATAGATATTTTCTAAATCTGTTCTTCGTTCACTATTTCTATATTTCCAATCATTCCAAAGCTGCTTAATTTCATTGAATTGTTGTTTTGCTAAAAAGGTATCTTCCGTATCAACTAAAGTTTTTTTACTGCCATCGTCCTCTGTAATGGTATATTGCACCTTTGGTTCAACTCCGTTAAAAACATGGCTAATTATCCATTCCGATTTTTTTTCGTTTTGTATTATACTTTTCAAGTATTGGATTGCGTTCATATTGGTTAGTTTCTACTTTGTAACTATCTTCTATTTTATTATATAATAATAAAGGATTGGTTTTAAAATTTTCCGAAACAAAGTCTTTTAAATATTTGTTAGGTATCCATCTTGCATGAGCTGGGGAATAAATATCAATAGCTAGTATTGGTTTTGGTTGTACTGCTTCCAGTGCTGTAATATTTGTGTTTAGGCTTGTATTGTTTAATACAAGTTGTTTTGCATCACCTAATTTTCTAACAACATTCCCACTTAGGTATTCATCTTTATGTATTGTATTGCCTTGACCATCATCGAACAAAATTGGGTTTACTGCAGTTTGTTGCTGCTTCATTATTTCAGTATATGGAATATCCATTATTTTAGAAATAAACGATAAATTGATTTTGCCATATTTAGCTAAAGAAATTAATGCAGCATCTTCTAAAGAGTTTCGTATGTGCTAATTCAATAGTTGGAAATATTGTTTGTTTATATAGAATATCAGAAGGACTAATTTTTTTAGTAATTCTGTCTTCAATTTCAAGGGATTGAATTATTGCTTTGTCTATTTCATATTTTAATATTTGTTGATTTTTGGGATGATTTATATGTCCATAATTTTTTACAAAATTGGAATACGTATGTAGTAGTTTATTTCGTAAGAATTTTTAAATTATCGCCTTGCCCATGATAGGCTTCATTGTATATTAGTTCTTTTGTTTGATTTCTTAAAACTTCTAAGCTAAATACTCTATGGTATTCTGTTTTAGCAATGCTTACTTTTTCAACTACTTTTAAATTAAAATCTTCCCGGCGAATATTATTTTTTAGTAACGTTTCTGTTTCTTTATCACTTAATTTATTCTCTCTTATATTATTTGGATTTATGCCTAAATTGCGAACTACATTTTCATTAATTGGATCTATATATATATCTGCAGTAATTCTACCAATGAAATTTGAATTTGTAACTAAATTGCCAATAGTATTAAATTCACCCATTTTAATAAACTGCACTACTCCTACTTTCTTCCTTAATATCAATTCTATTTTTAAAAGTATTTGGTAGAAGTATTTTTGTTGCTTGGTCTAATATAGCTTGTTCTAAATTTAAAGCTGTATTAGGTGTTAAATTGAAACTATCCTTATTATATAAACCACCTAATTCTACATTACCGAGCATTCTTTCAGGATTAGTAAAATAATAAGTATTATAAAATAGTTTGATTGATTTTTCATTATTGTCTTGTAATTCCGTTACTCCTAAGTCTAAGAAAGAATGCTCTTGTATTCTTTCTTCGTTGCGTTCCCACTTTTTAAGAAAAATTATATCCGTAACAACATTAGTTCCTGCATTTGCTTGAAATGCTGTATCAGGTAATCGAATTGCACCAAGAAATTTTGTTTCTTTTTCGATTAGTTTACGTATGGCATTATCCGCTGCATCCATTGTATAGCGACTGGTTATAAAACAAAGAGGAGCGCCCTCTTTTGCAAGTAATATAGATTTAGCTATAAAAAAATTGTGTGTATTATTGGAAGAATCATCATATAAATTATCCGCTTGACTTTTTAATTGCTTATCTCTTATAGCGATATCTGCAAAAGGTACGTTGGTGAAAATTAAATCATAATGGTTTTCAGGAAGATTAATTTTCTCAAACCCATTGATATAGACATTAGCAATTGGAAATAGTTTAGCTAATATTTTTCCAGTAATAATATCTTTCTCAATTGCAGTTATTTCTACATTATTTTTAATTTGGTTTGGCAATGCTGCTAATATATTCCCAATCCCCGAACAAGGCTCTAATATTGTACCTCCATTAAATCCTGCATTTATTAATGCTTCTTGAATTGGATTAATAACATTATATGAAGTAAAATGAGAATTTAATATTGAAGATTTTGCCGTTGCTAGTAATCCTTGTTCTTCGTTTTTATCTAATGCATTAATTAAATTATAAACCTCTTGTACATAAGGACGCAATTTTATGTCGCTTTCAATTTGCCAATTAGAATTTTTATCAGGGTCTAATAAAATCTCTTTAAGCCCCCCCCACCCTACATAATCTCCTAATATCTTTTGCTCTTCAGTAGATGCGGGTTTTGCAAACGCTTCTAACTGTATAAGTACTTTTAGTGCTTCTATATTTTGTTGGTACGCTTTAACTTTACTAAAAGTAATATTTTGGTTTGTATCTGTGTTCTTACTAAAGTTTATAAGTTTAGTTTGTTCCGCATTGTTAACGTCGCTTCTGCTTCCAAGTCTAACCACGTTGGATCCCATGGATTGATTTTCATTTCCATTTGAAATTTGTTCATTGTTTCCATTTTCTCCTCTGCTGTTTCCTCTAATAGCTGTTTTAATTTCATTGGTTCTTTCATTAGTAAAGCTAGTCTTTCCGAGTGCAGAGATTCCAATTCCTTGAACATTGTTTGAGCTGGTAAGCTGTTCAAGTTTTCGTAAAATTGTCTGTTCAGGTTGGACATTGTATTGTCCTGTACTATCATTTTCTTTCCTGTTAAAATGTGTGTTACTGTTTCCATTTTCGTTGTTTTTTAATTGTTTATTATTATGATAAAAATCCGAAAGTTTAAATTTGTTTCCTATTGGGTCGTTATCTATTAAATTTAATATCTCTTTAAATGATGGCTCATTAATATCTATACCAAAATCTAATTTTGCTAAACCTAATTGAATGTGCGTTAAAAGTAAATCAAAATTATCTACTTTTTTACAAAGTTCTTTTAAAGCAATTTTAATATCTTCTTTTTCTGTTAATACATTAATTTCATAATTACTATTAATTTCCTTTTCCGAATTTTTGGATAGAAAAGCCCTATCACAACTATCAAAAAATGCAGTAATTTTATTTCTATTATACTCTTTATCTTTAGCAATAGAGCCTGATACCCCAACTATTCTTAAATTTAAGAACTCATAAAATAAATCCGATTTTATATCAATTCCAAAATTCTCTTTTGCATTATTAGTAAGTTTATCATAAAATTCATTAATTGACTTTGTTTCGCTAGCTATATCTACAAGTATTTTTCCTAGTTCAGTAAGAGTAGTTACTATTGGTTTTTCTACTTCGATAGGAAATAAATCAAGTTGTAATATATTTTTTTGACGTGTATATTTATTCATTAAAGACGAAAATTTATTTTATATTAAAATGTTTTAAATATATATAAAATTGTTAAAAACAATATTTATACCTAATTTTAATTTTAATTAAGCGATGGCGTATATAAAATTACTTACTGATTAGATATTGTCATACAAAATATAAAATTATGGATGTTTTAACATTATTTTAACAGATATTTTAATATTTAGGTATTTAAATACCCTATCTTTGTACTCTTAACAAAATAAAATTTATAAACTTATGAAAACTTTAAAATCCCTTTTTGCTGTAGTATTAACAATTGTAATACTACAATCTTGTAGTAAGAATGAGCCTTATGTTTATCCGCCAGTTAGCGACAACCCATTAGAAAACAAAAGCATCATGTCTTATCGAGCTCCGATTAGTACAATTCCTGAAACCCAAAGTGTGTTTTGGTCAGGAGCTGATACCGTTATACCTAGATATAATGTAGGTGATGTTATTAGTATCCCTGTGTACTTTTACACCAGTAGCACAAAAATTAATTTCGATAGTATTCGTTTAGTTATATTTAGTGGACAATGCTCTTATTCAATGGTTACAAACAGGTTTGGATATTGGCAAACAAATCAAATTTTAGGATTACAGGAAGATTATAAAAATTATCCTGTAAAGTTGGGAGTTACTACAGACTGTAGTTTTTGGGATGGAAGTGTGCAAATGGGGAGTAAACAACGAGAACTTGAATATTTAGGTGTAATAAGGTATAAAATTCCTGCGAACTTAAAAGGAAAAATAATAACAACGCAAGTATGGTGTCACCAACCAACTTTTATGATACCTAATTTTGAAGAAAGTCCTTTGTATAATGGATTACAAAGAACTGTTTTTAATGCATTTAGAGTTAACTAAAATAATTATATGTTTAATAAAAAAAGCTACATTTAAAAATGTAGCTTTTTTTTTGCATAATTTATTAGTTAAATTTTTACTACTTTTTTTGCCTCTACAACATTTGTTTTAAGGTTTATTAATTTAAGTAAATAAATTCCTTTGTTTAACATGGATGTATTAATTTGATTTATATCATTGCTACGCAATGTTGTTTTTATAACTTTTTTTCCCTCATTACTATAAATTTCAAGTAAATAACTATTGTTATTTTTTGTTGCTATATTGACTACATCACTAAATGGATTAGGCGATATTTCTATATTTGTTTGGTTATTACAATTTGCTTTTTTAACTGAAGAATACATTTTTGAGCCATCTAAATCATTTTGTAAAATTCTATAATAGGCCGTTTGTCCATCCGTTGGTGTATTATCTATAAATTTTTCTATCATATAATCGTTATTAATGTTTACTAAATATTCTTTTATTTTTTTAAAATTTATTCCGTCTTTAGATTTTTGTATTTCAATTGTTTTACCATTAGTTGTATATGCTTTCCATTGTAAAGTATTTATTTCATTGTTACAAGTAATATTAAAATATTCAAATTTAATTGGCATAAATACCAAGTTTAAATTGCAACCACATATTGTATAAGTAAAATCAGTAAAATATCCATAAAAACCACTTACTGGATCACAATCTAAATCATAAATGCAAGAAAAACCTTTAAATATAAATTCATTTCCTGTAACATAATTTGGGGATATTGCGGGTACTGGGTTACAAGCTGGGATTGTAATATTTAATCCTTCAGAACAAGAACCAATAGCACTAGTTTGGCTTATATAAATTGGATAATTATCTAAATTTGCAGGTATAGTTGCAGCTGCGTCCGACCAAAAATTTAATTTAATTGTCCGTTCTGTTTGATAACTATTTGCAGTTCCATTAACACAAAAATGTTCTGTATACCTAGTAGTATCAGGATTATTTAAATCATCATAAGCCCAAGTTGCATAAACTCTTGCACATTGTGGCGTGGGAGCGTTAGGGCTTCCTAGTTGTGCTAAAATATTACTAGTGTATAACACTACTAGTAATAACGAAAGAATAATTTTTTTCATTTCTTTTTAATTTTAATTTGTTTATTAATAATTCAAATATACCCATAATATGGATATTTTATATAAAAAACATATATTTTTATTAAAAAATTAAAAATATTTTAATATTTAGGTATTTAGATATTTTAATACCCTATCTTTGTAAAAAAATATTATGACAAAATTTATTTGTATTTCGCATCAAAAAGGAGGCACTGGAAAAACCACCTTTACCATTAACTTGGCACATACTTTTAAAAAGTATACAAGAGCTGCAATTGTGGATTTGGATTTGCAAGGTTCAGCAAAGAAAATATACGATAGTGGTATTATGGATGGATTAAATCTATACACTAGTTTGGAACATGATTTTACCAACTATGATTTTGTATTTATTGATACCCCACCCTATTTAACCACCAACTTGAAAGAGATTTACAAAAAATCTAATTTGATTATTATTCCATGTAAGACAAGCATTATTGATATAATGGCATTTCAAGAAACCGCAATATTATTGCGAAATGCTACTACTTTTAACACAAATTTAAAAACACTAGTAGTTTTTAACATGGTTAATAAAAGCAGTACTATATTGGAAGCTGCAATTGATAAAATAAATAAATTAGGGTTTAAGTGCGCTAAAATTGCCATTACGGAAAGAACGTCGATAATGCGTAGTATTGGTTTAAAAAATGGCATTTTAGATGCTAAGGATAATAAAGCAATTGCCGAGTTTGAAGAATTAACAAAAGAAGTATTATTTTTATTACAATAATTAAATTAAAAAAATGTCAACTAAAAAAACAACAAAATTAAACCAGGATATGTTTGATATAATAGAATTAAAAGGAAAATCCGATGCACCAATTCAAAAATATCAAAATAACATAATCGTACCTGAAGAAGAAATTGCACAGCTAAATGTAAAAATCCCAAAAAAACTTAAGAAGGATTTATTAGTCTATATTGCCGAAAAAGAATTAGATATTAAAATTTTTATAGCCGATTTATTAAGAGAAAAAATTAAAGAAGAATAATATCCTATCTTTGTTAAAGAATAAACTTAATTTTAAGTTTTTATTTACGTTAAGCAAAGCAAGTGTAAAAGCACTTGCTTTTTTAATATTTAAGTATTTAGATATTTAAATATTTAGGTATCTAATTATTACATTTTAAGATGTACAGGAAATTTTTAAAATAGGCTAAAAGATGCATTAGGGGCTAAAATTTGAACTAATTAGAATTTTTAAGGGTATAACCTTGTCAAAGATAATAATGGCTTAAATCGACTGGGTTAAAATAGGTATTTAGATATTTAAGTATTTAGATATCTTTTTTATTTTCGGCTTGGTTACGCCTCTCACTTTGGGGTCTGGGGCAAAGCCCCATTATGAAGTAGTTTAATTATAATTATGCTTTGAAGTATGATTAAAATAATAAAAAGAATATCTTTGATATATTTAGCGAAGGAATTAAAAATTAGTTCTGATTTAGTTCTTAAAATAGGTTCTTTAATATTTAAAATTTCTTTTTGTAAAATACTTTTACTTTCATTTACTGATAATATAATATATAACATATCGTCATCAAGTTCTATATTAAATATTTTCTTATAATTATTTTTAATATTTAATAATTTATCATTATATATCTCGTTCCTATTTTTCATAATTTAGCTATTTCTTTTTTAATAATTGTTTTAGCAGCAAAAGAATTATACTCTTTTATGCCTTTTCCACTTTTGACATTTTCTATTATTTGGATGCCACTATTTGAACTAAGTTGGATATTTCCAAAGTATTTCATAACTGGTTTATATTCGAGTTTACTAATATAATTTTCAATATCAATATAAAGATTTTCGTAATTTTTAAATGTATGTTCATTTATATAAAGATTAATTTCAAAAAGCCCATCTAGTGCCATTATTATAGAATTTGCATATTCCATACAAGCATTATAGGCAGTTCCTCCAGCAATAACGATATAGAATATTAGTTGTATGTTTGTTTCAGCTTCAAATTCTTTAAATTCTGTAGCTGTAAAATCTAAATTAAATATATTGGGAAGTTGGTGTGACTCTGGAGCTCCAAAATCTAATATAATTGTTTCCTCTTTTCGCTTTGATAGTACTTCAATTTTTTCAAATATTTTTTCTCTGTCTAATTTATTATCGGAATCCAAAATATTCATTGTGCCTAACATTTTGTTTTCTTTTAGAAAAGAAAGTTGTGAAGTGCTGGTTTGTGTTGAGCAATCTAAGTCTACAAAAAAAGAATTTTTGTTGTTTTCATTTTTTAGGCCAAGTAAGTAAGTAAGCATAGATTTTCCAGAGCCTCCTTTACTTTGAGTAATTAAAATAATTTTTTTCATTGTTTTTTGTTTTTTATTATAAAATAATTAAATCATCCTTTTTTGATACGTTTTTTATAGGAGTAGCAAAAATGTATTTCTCTTTTTCTGAATTTTTTTTGTCTTCTTTTTTTTTAGTTAAACTATTTTTTTTTAAATACGCTTTTTTCCACTTCCATAAGCTATAGTAATTAATTTTTTCTCTAGGTAATTGCAATTGTTCAACTAGGACTAGTTGTAATAAAGGAATACTTAACATTTCTATTTCTTCTTTGAGTAGTAACTTATATAAAACATCAAACTTCTTTTTATTGTTTAAGAAATAGAATTGATATTCTTTGTTGAAAGTAGTCATATTTTATGTATAATATATTATTTATACAAATTTAGGATAAAATATTAAACAATTTTAAATAAAATGACTAAGATAGAACTCAGGCTATTTTCAGGCTATTTTAAGGCTACTTTGGGGCTATTTTTAAGATAATGTAACTTAAATGTATAATTTTCAGGCTATTTTCAGGCTACTTTGGGGCTATTTTTTATTTTATTATTTTAACAGTACTTTGTATCCTTAAGTAACTTATGATATGTTTATTGCAGGATGTGCTTTTGTAGCTACAAATGTTACACTTTGTAGCTACAAAAGCCTCCTGCCCTAAAGGGATAAAAGCCGCTCCAAAGTCGCCAATTAAAGAGCCAATAATAAATGAATAAAATAGCAATGGAAAAAAAACAACCCAAAAAAACACCAACAGGTAAAACTAAGGACGTTCGTTTCCGAGTAACTACTGAAGAAAAAGAACATATTAAAAGTTTAGCAAAAGGCCTAAACTTAAAAGTTTCCGAATTTATTATTGCAAAAATATCTGATGTGAATTTACACAGTATTAATACTAATAAAGAATGGTTCAGTACAGTGAACTCCTTAGTAAAGGAGGTTCATAAAATTGGAGTAAACATTAATCAAATTGCTCATGTTGTGAATAGTACGAAGCAAATGGAAGGAGAATATTTGAAAGCTTTTGAAATACAGGCAAATGGAGTTGCAGAAAAATATCAAACAATTATACAGTTATTAGAAAAAATTAAATGAATTTAGTTTTTAAAATATTAAGCTCTACATCCACCTTTGCTGCTGTAAATTACAATAGTAAAAAGGAAGAACTGGGTAATGCTAATTTGTTGCATTACGACAACTTTGGATTATTACAATTAAAGAATAAAGAAGACCTGTTACCAAGTGACTTTGAAAAATATTTAAAAGACTATTCCAGTACAAATAAAAAAATTAAAGAAAAACAATTTCATGCAGTATTAAGTACAAAAGAAAAAGAGTACACACATAGTCAACTAAAAGATGCTGCAATTGAATTAATGGAAAAGCTAGGCTATAAAAATACACCTATATTAATATATAGTCATAATGATACAAAGAATAACCATATACATATAGTTACTAGTAGAGTAGGGGAGAATGGAAAAAAAATTAAAGACTCTTATGAATATAAAAGGGGTAATACCATTATAAGAGAGATGCTTGGAATTGACATGAACAAGAGTTTTAAATTAGATGTAGATTTTTTATTAACATACAATTTTTCATCAATTAATGCATTTAATACGTTAATGGAGGATAAAGGATACACTTCAAAGAAGGATGAAGACAAAATTATTTTTTTTAAGTTTGGAAAAAAACAAGGAGAAATAAAAAATCAAGTCATTTTATCCAATATAAAAGCAACTAAAGAAGTTAATAGAATAAACCAAATTAAAGCATTGATTTATAAGTTTAAAATTACCCATAGAGCGACTTTGGAGCATAAAGTAAAACATGACCAAAAGAGTCAATTGTTAAGTGGGTTAACAAAGGAATTGCAAGACAAGTTTGGACTAAAATTTATTTTTTTTAAAAACGAAAAATTTGATATGCCATATGGATATAGCGTAATTGACCATAAAAATAAAACAATATATAAAGGTTCTGAAATAATGCGTTTAGCAGAATTGTTGAAAGAAGATATAACATCGAAAGTTAAAATTCAAAAAGATACAAAACCTATAGAAACACCAATAGAACCAATAAATAAAGAACAAAGGGAATTTAAAAAAGATGAAACGTACTCATTTGAATTTGTAAACTTTACGGTATTTGATAGCTTGTTAAATGAAAACGAAAAGGTACAATCGGGAAAGTTAAATTCAAGAAATTCAAAACGAAAAAAAGGCATAAAGCGATAATATGAAAAAAATTGTAGTAACTTCTATAAGCGGTGGAACAGGAAAAAGCACTTTAAGTATTTATTTAACTCACTATTTAGAACAATTTGAATTTAAAAATTGTGTTTTAATTGATTTTGATTTTCAAAATCAATTAAGTTTATTTCATGATGAAAAAACAAAATTTAACTTAGTTAATTTAAAACCAACCGAAAAAATAGATGCCACAGGGGATTATATAATTATTGATAGTTTTTCTATGCCAATTGATAATTGGGCTACTTTACAAAAGGAAGCTGATATAATAATAATTCCATTACAATACAATTTAGGACAATTGAATAAGATAAAATTTCATTTACAATTATTAGATAAAATAGATTGCTTAAATAAAGTACAGATAATTCCATATCGCAATTTTAAAACCACAAGACTACAGCTTATTGAAAAGATAAAAGGAACAGAATTAGAAGCTGTTATAAAACTGGTTGATAATCATACTATATCAAATATTCCTTTTTTTTACCATATACAAAGTATTCAAATTACCGATTATATTTTACTCCAATTTCAAGGTGTAGCAACACAAATACTCCAATTTTTAGAGAAATAATTCTTTGCTATAATACTTGGTATAATATTTGTTATTTTACTCAAATTATATATTTTTTTTTGTTATTATCCAAAATATAACTAAATTTGAATAAATAAAAACAATTTATATGAGTAATGTAACCTTTTTAATTTATTTATTAGTTGGAGCTGTTGTTTATTATGCTATTGTTATTTTTTTTGATTTACAAAAAAAGAAACCAATTGTTGATAATAGTATTAGGGAATATCAATTTAATGAACCTAAGCCAATTCCTGTTAATAATAACATACAGCAGAATGGGGAAGGAAACACAACAATATTAGATGCTTTAGGTATAGAATTTGGCGAGGGAGAAGATGGCTTATTAATGGACGAAACAAATATTAGAAAACATGGAAGTTTATAAATTTTATTTTTTACAGGTGGCTGATGCGGTAAGTAGAGCAAGTTCTTTATCGAGTGCAATATCTAAATTATGTACTGTTATTATTGCAATTTTAGGGCTAATCACCTTGTTTAAAATTTATACTAAATGGAATACAGGAGGTTGGGGATTTTCCGTAGATACAGAAATTGTAACATGGGTAAGTAGTCTTGTTTTTTTTATGCTCGCAAAAACAGTAATTCATAATATTATATAATTATGTTTAGTCAAGTATGGTCAGTATTAGCAGCGATGGCTTCAGGAATAGCCATTATAGGATTAACAAGATTAGTGATAAAATGGAATAGTGGCAATAAAGATATAGAACAAGACTTATTTAATCTTATTGGTGGGATACTATTTTTTTTAGCAATTGGCGCAGCAGTTAAGTATGCTTTTGGAGTTTAATTTAGTAATAATAAAATTATGAATTTAAAAACGTTTTTCATTTATGGTTTAAATGTAGTGATGTTAGGTGCTGTACTATATTTATATATTTCGTTTTTAATTGATAAATATTTCTTTAAAAAAGAAGTAAAAACAAGGAATTATAATCTAAATCTAATAATAAAAATGGTGTTAGTTTATTTGCTACTTCACTTAATAATTTGGTTTACAAAAGAAGGAAATCAATTGATATAACTATGAATAATTTAGCAAAAGAAACAATTTTAATAACATACTTGGTAATAAATATACTTGCTATTGGATGGGTTATTTATAGAGTCTTATCGTTTGTTATGAATGATATAATTAAAATTGAAAATAAAAGATTAACTATAATTAGAACACTTATTCCTGAAGCTTTTTCAGTAATTATTTTATTCAAAATACTTGACTATACTTTAGAAACATATTTATAATATGAAAAATACACTATTAATTATTATCTATACACTTTTATTTATACAAAGTGGACTTGCTCAAGATGGACAAGTAGCTGCTGCTGCTGCTGAAGGAAATAAAATATTTACAGCGTTATCTAATTTAATGCTAGTTACTGGAGCAATTATAAGTTTAGTAGGAGCATTAAAGGCATATATGGCCTGGCAAGATGGTAAAGGGGATGTAATACCACAAATTCGTAGTTGGTTTTTTGCAGCACTCCTTTTAATATTAGGACGATTATTTATGATTTATTTAAAAAAACATATGTAAATTTTTGTATCACAATTTAAATTCAAAAAAATGAACACAAACAAGAACAGGTTACAAGTTAACAAAATTGCATTAAAAATAACTAGTTTATTTATAATGGCAATGGTGCAATCTAATTTAATGATTGCACAAGCAATTGGCACTGGTATCGATGCTGCTAAAACAGAAGTAAAAGGACTATTTAGTAATGTTAGTAGTTTAATACTTGTAATTGGTGGTATTGTAGGAGTGATTGGGGCAATAAGGGTTTTTATTAAGTGGCAAAATGGAGATCAACATGTTAACAAAGAAATTGTTGGTTGGTTAGGCTCTTGTATTTTTTTACTATTAACAGGAGCAGTAATTAAAAATCTCTTTGGTATGTAATTTTTTTAAAAAATAAGGGAGGAAACTCCCTTATTAATTTTTAACTTTTATGAAAGAAGTAAATAGTTTTCAATTATACAAAGGGTTACAAAGACCTTTAGTTTTTAAAGCCTTTAAAGGGAAGTACATATACTGGGCAGCGGGTGTAGTGTTATCAGCAATGGTTGTTGGAGGCTTAGTATCTTCTATAATTAATAATATAATAGGGTTAATTACAATTGGAATAATTGGATTTGGAGGAATTACCTATATATTAAATAAACAAAAAAAAGGGTTGTATAGTAAAACAAAATCAAAAGATGTATATATAATTAATCCAACCTATAGAATTAAATGAAAACATTTGAAAAACCATTTATTGGCACAACTCCATTTGAGGATAAAATTTTATTATATAATAATAATGGAAATTACTCTTGTATTTTAAAAATTACCAATATAGCTATAGAATATGGAGGGGATAGCGAGATATATGAATTACACCATAGTATATACGGATACATAGTTAAAATACTTGGACAAGAACATACTATCCAAAAAAATGACATCATTACTACAAAAAAATATACTAGACCAAATAATGTTCCAAATGATTATTTGTACAATCATTTTTTTGATTATTATAAAGGTAGGGAATATAAAGAAATTAGCACTTATTTAACTATTACAAGAGATGTAGTACAAAATCGATTTTTTTCCTTTAAGGAAAAAGACATTAAAGATTTTTCGGATAAAATTAATAAAATAGTTGAATTACTTAATCATTATAAAATGGCAGCAACCATTTTAAACCAACAAGAAATCCTTAATTTATTAAGACAGTACATGACTTTCAATTTTTCCACAAACAATCTTTCGTATAGTAACATTAAAGCAGATGATACTGGTTTAAATATTAATGGCAAAAGATTACAAACCGTATCTTTAATTGATATTGATGAAATGAACATACCAACACAAATGTTTGTCCATTCATTAAAGGGTGATAGTAAGTCAAGTTACCCGGTTGGGAATTTTAATTTTTTGCTTCACATTCATGATGTGGAAACCATATTATTTAGTCAAGTCATAAGTGTACCATTACAACAAAAGGTAAAAAATGATTTAGAGCAAAAGAAAAAAAGACATCGATCTATGCCTGACCCAGCAAATAATATATCTGTTGAGGATATTGATGATATGTTTTTACAAATAGCCCAAGATAATGAGTTACTTGTTTATTCATCTTATAATGTATTAGTATATACAGAAGAAAAATTTATCCGTAAAGCAATATCTGCTATAGAACACAACTTAAATAATATTGGCATTACGCCTTCTAAAAATACTTACAATCAAATGGAGCTTTTTAAAGCTTCCATTTTTGGGAATTCATGTGAATTAAAAGAGTATGACAAATTTTTAACATCAAGACAAGCAGCTACTTGTTTTTTGTTCAATGAAAGTGTACAAAAAAATGAAATTTCAAATAATGCTATCTATTTTACAGATAGGATGGGTGTACCTATTGCTATTGATATTTTTGACAAACCTTGGCAAGAGGGACGTATAGCAAATAGAAATTTTTTTACTATAGGCCCTAGCGGTAGCGGTAAATCATTTTTTATAAATTCGATGGTGAGCCAACTATTAAGACAAGGAGCAGATGTATTAATAGTTGATACAGGACACAGTTATTTTGGTACATGTACTTACTTTAAGGGAAAATATATAACCTATGATGTTAATAATCCAATATCAATGAATCCTTTTCAAGTTAATAATGTAGAAGAATGCGAAACGGAATTTAAAGAAAGTATTCTTTCGATTATTGGAGTAATTTGGAAAGGAACGAATGGTAGTTTTACTGAAGTAGAAAATACTACATTATTACTTACGCTAGAAGAATATTATAAAGACTATTTTAATTCTAAAAGTAAAGTAGAACAATTAAATTTTAATTCATTTTATGAATTTAGTTTAGAATACATTAAAACAATAATTGAAGTAAATGAAATTGATTTTGCACTTAAAGAGTACAAATTTATACTCGCTAAATTTTATAAAGGAGGGCAATATGATACTATGTTGAACGAAAATGTAAACAAAGGGTTATTAGATGAACAATTTATCGTTTTCGAAATTGATAATATAAAAGAAAATAAATTATTGTTTCCAATTACCACTATTATTATAATGGGCGTTTTTATACAAAAAATGCGTAACAAGAAAAATAGAAAAATGATGATAATTGAAGAAGCATGGAAAGCCATTGCTTCACCAATAATGGTTAATAATATAAAATATTTATATAAAACAGTTCGAAAATTTAATGGAAGTGTTGGTATGGTAACACAAGATATTGACGATATGGTTGGCAATGAAACATTGGGTAATAGTGTGATTAATAATAGTGATATTTTAATGCTTCTAGACCAACGTAAATTTAAAGACAGTTTTAATAGTATGGCTTCATTACTCAACCTAAATGAAGCGGAAATTAATAAAATATTTACAATTAACAATATAGATAATAAAGAAAATAGAAGACGGTTTAGCGAGGTTTATATTAAGCGAGGGAGTATTGGAGAAGTTTACGGCATTGAATTGCCTATTGTAGAATACATGACCTATACCACTGAAAAAATAGAAAGAGAAGTATTAAAAGTCTACTTAAAAGAATTTACAAATTATGAAACAGCATTAAATAATTTGGAGATGGATTTTAATAAATCAAAATTGAATTTTCCTGATTTTATTAGCCTTATTGATAGAACTAAAAAATGTTTTTCAAAAAATTAAAATTTAACGTATGAAAAAATTATTTATTATTTATTTAGTTATTACTATAGCAAAACCACTTACAGGGCAGATTTTAGTAATTGACCCAGCAATGACTGCTGCAGTAGGGATACAAGCAGTTGCCGAAAACAGCAGTATGAATAAAATGCACGACAAACAAACGCTTATAGAGAGCCTACAAGCAACAACAGTAACTAGTGTCGCTTTTATTAATAAGTGGCAAGAAAAACTATTTAAGGGATTGACAGAAGTAAATGGAACATTAAGGAATGCCCATCAATTAATACAAGCAGGAAATACTATAGTGAATATAGCAAAAGTTTATAATGATATTTATGCTATTGCTAAAAGAAAACCTGAGTTACTTTTATTCGCAACAAAATTTCAAATAGAAATTGTTGATAGAGCAGTATTAACCTTTGATAATGTTCGCACTATTATTTTAAAAGAAGATGAAAAATTATTGATGAATGCAGGAGAGCGAATGGCCCTTTTGCGTGAAATTAATGTTGACCTTAGTTTAATAGAAGCTATATGTTATTCTTGTTTGAATAAAATGGAATGGGTAGAAAAAGTTGGCCTTATTAACGCTGTAAATCCGTTTGCAAATTTCGTGAATAGAGATGCGACTATTGTAAAAGATATTTTAACCAATTATAAATTTTAAATTATGAAAATTATAACGAGTACTTTTTTTATTTTTTGCTTTAATTTTTGTATGGCTCAAAATTTCTTTGACGTTCCAACTACAGAAGTTTTAATTGCTCATAATAAAAGAAATAACGAAGACCATAATACCAGTAAAAATAATCAAGGAGTATCTACATTAACAGTTAGTAAGTGGAAAGAATTAACTAACGAGTATAAAAATTTATCGGATAAATTAAACCAACGCCTAACTACCGTTTTCTCTGTTGTTGCGGATGTATCAACTGCAATTGTTATTGTTCGAAATTTAAAAGATATTGGGGATTATCAAATAAAAACAGTACAGGTATTGTTCAACCACCCAATAGCAGGATTGGCTATTATTCCAAGACAACGTGATTTATATTTGGAAGCATTACGGATGTATAGCTTTATTTCTATGTTAGTCTATACTTATGGGGATATGAACAAAATTAATGCTGGTACAAGAGATATGATATATAGAGAATTAAGAGGACGTATTAGTAGCTTAACAATCAATAGTAAGTTGTTATATCAAACAGCAGTTAATTATGATTTTATGGAAAAAATTAAAAATTCCACATTTGGAAATTATATTAATCATGATAAAGAAATTGTAGCCGATATTCAAAAGATTTGGAAATTTTAAAATTAAGAACAATGAAATTTATTTTTATATTTTTAGCATCAACTGTATGCATACGTAGTTATACACAATTAATAGTGGTACATAATGATTTATTGGCCACTACAGCAACTAATACGACTACAAAAATAGCATTACAAGAACATTATACCAATACTTTAGATAAGATAAAAGATAGTAGAGAAAATATTCTTAAATACAAAATGATTGTAGAAAAATACCAACAAGAATTCGTACAGTCCATGAGTAATGTTAGTTCAGGATTACGTAAAAGTAAAGCATTATACCAAAGTTTCTCTTATATCAATAAAACAATGGATAATCTTAAAATTATATTTGAAATGGGCAAAAAAACACCTCAATTTTTACCTTTAATTTATAGAATGTCCACTTATATAACAGGTAGAATTTCCGATATATATATTGATATTGAACAGATAATATTAAAAGAAGATGTTACTATTTTAATTACTGCAGCTAAAAGAGACGAATTAATGGACAATATAAGAACTAATATTTTTATTATCTATTCTTTAACGCATTCAATGATTAATAAATTAGAGTATGCCACTTTACAAGAATTAATTAATATGATTATTCCTTATCAAAATTTTATTGATAGAGATAAAGAAATTAGAAATGATATCATAAAAAATTTTAAATTCTAGCTTATGAGATTACTAATAATAGCACTATTTTCAATGTATTTGAATGTATCCATTGCTCAAGCTGTCGTTACGGATAAAGCAGTAAATGGACAAATGAAACGCATGGTAGCAACCGAATGGGATGATTGGCAACCAGACCCTACTACCAATTGGCTTGGCATTCCAAATAATGCGTATGGTTTTGTTTTTTGGCGAGTTATTCATAAAAAATATTACCAAGGAGAAGATTTAAGACCATATAAAGCTGATGGCGAATTTATGCAAAATATGCTCTTGTTAGAATACCAAAAAGAATTAGATAAGAAAATAGAAGATAGTTTAAAAACAGTTGCTAAGGATTATTTAAGTTCTTATACAAATATGTTAGGAGGAAGTGCTGATGTAGTTTACCATATGTATTTTAAAAAAGTTTTTGAAGATTTAAAAGCACAAGTAGTTAATAAGTTACCATTACTTTTAATCCGTTATCCAAATGCTGTTCAAAAATTATTAGCCAGTTCTTATTTTTCGGAGTACTCTAATTTTTTAATAAATAGTGCAGACAGAATTAATAATATAAACGAAGCCTTTTTAGAAAAAGGAGAACGAGTTTTAGCTTATATGAAAATTGAAAAAAGTATGATTGCAAAAAATGTTGAAGTAGCAACCTTATTAGAAGAGTTTATAAAATATGAAAAACTAATACCTAATGAAAAAAAATTTAAAGAAGCTATGGCTAACCCAACACCATACTCTAATAAAAATGATAAAGCAATTGTAGACAATATCTTAAAACATTATAAATTTTAAATACTAAAATTAATACTATGACAAATTCTTTTTGGGATCAAGAAATTATGAATTTAATTGATGGCATTAAAGCACAAATTTCAGATAGTTCCTTAGTAGATGTTGGAAAAGAAATTGGGGCTGTTTTTGCTATTATATATTTGGCAATCAAAGCATATGCCATTATAATGGGTGATAGTAAATTTGATATTTTACCACTATTTAGACCTTTTATTATTGCAATGGTAATTATTAATTTTTCGGCTTATACTAGCATTTTAGACAAGCCGAGTGCAGGTACAGAAAGTACTATAATGGCTAATTTTCAAAGTAATCACGAAAAAGTAGATAAAGCATTATTGGCTCGAAATCAAGCAAATAAAACAATTATGGATGGTATTACTACCGCTTCGGCTACCATTAAAAAAAATAATATTAAAAATAATGGCAATTTAGCAGACGCCGCTAGTTTTTTAACTGGGGGATTAACGGACGAAATAGCCAATTTAGATGTTACTATAGAAATGTATTCTAAATTAATGTGGGCTACAATTACAAATTATATGACAGAGTTTGTAGTAATGTTAGTTTTAGCATGTTTTAAGGGGATTTGTTATTGTATATTTTTTGTGCAACTTATTCTTTTACATATTCTTGTTGTATTAGGGCCTATTTCTTTTGGATTTTCCGTAGTTGGCCCTTTTAGAGATAGTTGGGCGCAATGGACAGGACGATATATAGCTGTATCATTTTATAAAACAATTGGATTAATAGTAATGAATATATCCTTTGCTATTTTGCTTTACGGAATAACTCAAGAAAGTGACCGATTAAATTATATTGCTGCAAAAGTAAATAGTAATCCTACAGAATTTTTAGCTGAAGTAACAAGCGGTACTGGAATAATTGGTTATATACTTATTGCAATGGTTGTATGTATAAGTGGTATCATGGTTGTACCAACTGTTAGTTCATGGATTTTGGCTACAGCAGGAACAGGAGGTGCTATATTTAGTGGTGTTGCAAAATCCATTACAAGTGGTGGTGGGATGGCGATGGGTGCAGGGAAAAAAGCGACATCCGCTGGTTTAGAAACTGGCACTGCTACTGCAAAAGGTGCAAGTAATCTTGCAGGCAAAGCAATGGAAAAAGGAAAAGAAAGTGCATTAAGTGCTGCAAATAAAAGCTTGCAGAGCTTTAATAATTTTAAATAAATAGAATGAAAATTTTAAAAAATAGTACCTATTCATCTATAGAGTTATCTATTGAACTACTCGAAAAAAGTTTGGAAAAAAAATCATCTTTAGTCAATAATTTAATAAGTCAACTTAATCCAAATGAATTAAGTGAAGACGATTTTAAGAATTATCAAAGTGATTTTGAAGTTATAATAAATACTTTTGATAATTTATCGGTACCTGAAAAAATTGAAAAAATTAATTCAATCGTTATTAATTTTCCAAAGGTTAAGCAACTAAATATATGTGATTATTGTCGTTCATTACGAGGCGATTTTAAATACTATTCACCTTATATACATGATGGAGGATGTTGTGATATTTGCTTAAAAGGTGGTGATGTAATTAATTATTCTATTATAGAATTAGTGGAAGCTGCAAAGTTGGATCCTCAAATATTTTGTACGTTAAAAGGTATACGAAAATATGATAAAGAAAAAAATTATAGGTGTTTAAGAGACGAAAGAAAGTCAATACACTTAGACGATCAAGACTATATTAAGTTGATGTTAAAATACAATAATAAAAATCGCCGTACTAAAATAAAATTTTAAAACTATGAATTTAATAAACAACTTAGAAAAAAAAATGAAATTAGCCATGTTTCTAGCAATTCTAGGAGTAGGCTCTGGCTTAATAATGAGCATTTTTAGCATGGTTTATTTTTATAATAAATTAGCTTATGAAAAAAATCATGTGTATGTATTATCAAATAATGTACCCATTAGTGCTACTCGTTATAATGTATTAGATAATAGGGTAGCGGAATATAAAAGCACTATAGATTTATTTCATAATTACTTTTTTTCTTTACCACCTGATGAAGAATATATACAAATTTTAATGAAAAAAGCAATGTATCTAATTGATGAAAGTGGTATTGCTCAATATAATGCTTTGAAAGAAAAATCCTATTTTTCTTCCGTAGTCTCTACTTCCAGTATTTTAACATGTACCACTGATAGTATTACAATTAACAATACTACTAAAAATTGGCGTTTTTATGGTAAACAAAAGATTGAACGTCCTTCCAATATTACCATTCGTAGTTTAATTACAGAAGGGACTTATAAAGACATGCCTAGAACTATTAACAACCCACATGGTGTACTCTTAATGAATTGGCGTACTGTGGAAAATAAAGATTTAACCAATGAAAGTAAAAGAAACCTTTAAAAAAGTAACTGCTCCATTTAAGTTACAAGATGTACAAATTACTATTCCTGGTTTTATTCAAACTGGTTATAATAAGTTTGCTTACTATGTAACCAACCATAAAAAACTAACCGCATTGGTTTTGGTAATTATTGCTAGTTTAAATTTTTTTATAGCAAAATATTATGTTAGCAAACATAATAAAGAAATTAACTACACGGGTTTAGTCAAAGCTATAAAAGATAGTGCTACTAATAATTTAAAAGGAAAAAATATTGAATATACTTGGAGTAATTTTCAAACATTACGAAAAATAAAAGACAGCTTAGAAATATTAATGCATAAACCTACACATGATAGTAACGATAAAAAATTATTCATTCGTTTATACGATAAAATGCAAAAATTAACCACAAATAAATAAATATGAAAAACTTACAAATTTTATTAATTTTCTTTAGTTGTATATCTATACAAAGTAACGCACAATTAGCACAAGACTATAAAAAATTAACTGCTCTCAAAAGTGATATTAAGGACAGTATGTTAAAGTTTTATAATAAAGAACTTTACTTCAGTTATAAAAATGACCGAATTTTTAAGGATAGCTTATTTAATGAAATTGATAAAAATCATCTTTTTGATACAATGTATAAAATTCCGTTCATTCTTTTAGAAACTAATAATAGCGATACCACAACTTTAGGGGCTAAGCGTTTTTTGCATTTTTTACAATCCAATAAATCGGCGTTAGAAATTAATTTTTTAAAATCGTATAATTACTATAATTGGAATAAAGTTATACCGCCCAATAAAATAATTCGCTATGCTAAAAAAAATGAAAAAATACTTTTTTTTTATAAAATTACTGGCACTCCTGCCGAAAAAATACAAAAAGAATTACACTTATTATTATGAAAAAAATAAATTTTAAACAACCTAAGTACATGCTTCCTTTATTTGCAATTCCAATTGCAATGTTACTTTTTTTTGTGTTAAGAACACCTAAGAAACAACCTATAAGTAACTTAACCCAAGCACAACAAGACAGTCTAAAGGCATTAATTCCTTAAACACGAATATACCTGGTGTTTCTGAAGAAGTTAATAATTAACTTTAGATAACAAATTTGAAAGTTACCAAAAAGCATTTAAAAATGCTGATGGTACTACCGCAATTGGATTAGTAGAAGATACACAAATAAAGCTGTAGAGCAACCACGTCCTAAATTAATAAACAATATAGGAAATGATGATGCTATTTCCTGAAGCTAAAGCTCGACAACAAATTGCAGAATTAGAACGTAAAATGCAATTAAATAATGATAGGAGTTAGTAAAGGATTTGATTTTGATAAACCACGCAATAACTATCCAATTACTCCTGCTAATAATAATGAAGAATTGGAAAAAGCATTTGCTAATATTCAAAAGACATTTAATCCTCCTAAAGTGCCAACACCGAATAATAATCCCATGGATGAGATTAGCTTATTTAGGGAACAAATGCGCATCATGGATAGCTTAAAACAAGAAGAACAGGCTGCTAAAATAGACCTAAAAATCAAGTAGTAAAATCCAAAGACTATCAAAACAAAATACTAGATGTTAGTTCTCTTTCCTCTTCTAGTGGTGCATTTAATACTGTAGGTGGTACAAGTTCTAACCAAGAAACTGAAATGATTAAAGCTATCATTGATGACGATAGTAAAGTAATTGCTGGTAGTCGTATTCGGTTTAAACTTATTCAACCCATTGGAGTAGGTAAATATATAATTCCTATAGGCTCTTATTTATATGGTAATGTAGTTGGCTTTCAAATACAACGTATTAATATAAAAATTCAAGAAATTGTTTTTAATGGAATTAGTTTACCTGTAGAAATAGATATTTTATGATAATGATGGATACTATGGATTATATATCCCTAATTCCAATTTTAGGGAATTTTCCAAAGAAATGGGAAGTGATGCAACCAATGGATTAGGGAATTTTCAATCGGGCATCGATAACCAAGATATTAAAGCCAATTTAATTCAAAAAAATATTAACTAACGGCTCTCGTACTGTTAGTAATTTAATTCGCAAACAAAAAGCTAATGTTAAATACAATTATTTCGTTTACCTCAAATCTAAAAAATAAATTTATGAAATTCCTATTATTAATTATCCTGCTTTCATTTTCTTTTTTTTCTAAAGCACAAATTGCAACTACCAGTATATATGAACAAGCTTCAGGTGATTTAATTCAAACTAAAAATGTAAAAGTGATTAGCATTAATCCACTTGCTACTGTTCATTTTGTAAGCGATGACGCTATCAATTATATTGATATTTCAACCGATGATGCTGTCGGTGAAATTTCTGATAAACGCATTTTGAAATTAAAAATGAAAACAAAAGGTACTGGAGTAAACTTTTTTCTCACTATCGTTACAGAAAAATCTATTACAATTTTTAAAATAGTGACTTCCGTAGAAAATGATATTCGTAATAGCTATATTATTCATTTGGATAATGAAAGTCAATTTTTTTATAATAACAACAACCAACTTACTGCTAATAAATTTTTTACTTTTAGCGAAAAAATGTTACAAAAAAAAGCTTCTATCCGTAACCTTAATTCCAAACAATTTGGGATTGATTTAAAAGTTAATAATATTTATGTTTATCAAAACTATTTATTTTTTGATATATCGATTAAAAACAAAACAAACATTCAATACAATTTAAATGATATTCGTTTTTTATTAAAAGACTATAATAAATTAAATACCTCCGTATCCCAAGAGTTAGAAATGAAACCAAGTTTTGTTTATATGCCGATGACAGAAACAAATAAAGCTACTATCGAAAAATCATATCGTAATATTTTTTGTTTTCCAAAATTTACATACCCAAATGAAAAAGCACTTAATATACGTATTGAGGAAGAGGGTATAAGTGGACGTAAATTAGATGTTAATATTAAATACAATCAATTATTAAAAGCTAAACATTTAAACCATAATCCTATGAAAACCATTTTTTTTGTTTTATTTTTTTTCTCTTTTTATTTTTCTTTTGCCCAGTATAAGAATAATGTGCTTTCTCTAGATTGGCAAAAAGGTACAAAAGGATTGAGTATCGGTAGCATACAATTTTATAAAGAAAGTACCAGGCTATTTAAATTTGGATTTGGTTTAGATGTTATGTACCATGATACTTTAAGAAATAAGTTTACTATTGAAAAACAAATTTATCCAACTGTTTTTGTTACAACCAATTTAGCGCAATTAAAAAATTTTGAAATGAATTGCTTTTTTGGTACAAGTGGTACTTATGATAAAACAAGTTTTTATTTTGTGCCATTTGCGAATTGCAAACAGCAATTTTTGATTAGTGAAATTTTCCAAATTAATATCTCCCAAAAGTTGCTCTATTTTACTAATCCCGCTATTCGGCAGATTAAAGGAATGGTTGGTGTTGGATTGACACTCAAATTATAAATAACTATGAACGAAAGTACCCACCAAAAAGTATTTTTTCTTTTTTTTCAAGGGTTTATTTACTTTTTTATTATTTTGGATATTTACATACAAACCATTTCTTTTCAATATAATGTAATTCTATTATTTTGTTATTGAATAAAAAATTGTACCTAAGTCCAATTTTACGAAATCCAATTTATACCCATATTATTAGTTTTTTACTCATCGCTTTGGTAAGTTTCGCCACCAAAAGTAAAAAACATATGCATTTTAATATAGGCAAATTTATTGTTCTTCCTTTTATTGTAGGTGGTATTCTTTTTGGATTAAGCATCTTTATTATTAAAACATATCCATTAGGCAACTTTCTAACTTTTTCTTATGCTACAACCTATTTAATCGGCGCAATCGCATTACATGTTAGTTTGTCTAATATTAGTAAACTTGTAAAAAATAAAAAAACAGATTTATGGAATCATGACGAAGAAAGTTTTTTGCAAATACTGTTTTAGTAAATACAGCAAAATCCTTTAATTTACCTATTAAATTCTACTACAATAAAAAAGTAAATGAGGGGTATATGATGTTGACCCATTCCGGGGAATTATGGTATTAGGTGTACCGGGTTCAGGTAAAACAGAAAGTGTCATCATACCTTACATTAAGCAAACTTTACAAAAGGGATTTTCTTTATTGATATATGATTTTAAATTCCCTGATTTAACAAAAATAGCCTACTATCATTTTTTAAAAATAAAAATGGTTCTTTAAAGAATCATGCTTTCTATTGTATCAATTTAGACCATGTGGAATACAGTGTACGCTGTAATCCTATACATCCAAAATATATTAATACCTTGGCAGATGCCATAGAAACAGCAGAAGCTATTATGAAAGGTTTAGTAAAAGGTAACGATACTTCATCTTCAGGACAGTTCTTCCAAAATTCTGCTATCAATTTTTTAAGTGCCGTTATTTTTTTTATGTCTAAGTATGAAAATGGAAATATTCTACATTACCTCATGTATTAACTTTCATTAATTTACCATATGATGATATTTTAGAATTTTAAAATCGGATTTTGAATTAAAAAGTTTAATCGCTCCTTTTATTACCGCTTACGAAAATGAAGCATTTGACCAATTAGAGGGCCAAATCGGTACAGTTCGTATCAACTTGGCTAGAATTTCTACTGCAGAGTCTTTTTGGGTATTTCAGTGGTAATGATATCGATTTAAAAATTAGTAACCCTACCTCCATTTTATGTCTTGCTAATTCTCCTAGTACGCAAATGATGAATTCCGCTTTTTATGCGGTTGTTTTGATGCGTACAACTCGTTTAATTAATAGTAAAGGCAATAACCCCTCTGCTATTGTTGTGGACGAATGCCCAACAGTTTATATTAATAAAATACAAGACTTAATTGCTACAGCTCGTAGTAATGAAGTCGGAATAGTTTTAGGATTACAAGAATTAGCTCAATTTTATTTACAATACGGGAAAGATGTTGCAGCTTCAATTGTTCCAATCATGGGTTCCATTATTAGTGGGGCAGTTAGAGATAAGGATACGCTAAATTGGTTACAATTATTATTAGGAAAAATTAAACAAACTTCTTTAGGTGAAAATATTGACAGAGAAAGAAACACAATTAATTTTAATTATAAAATGGATCATGTTATCCCTGCTTCTAAAATTAGTAATCAAAACGCTGGCCATGTGGTGGCTCTTGTTGCTCCGCCTACCATTGAACAACCATTTGATATCGACGTGCCACCCAATATTTTTTCTTGTAAAGTGGATATTGATTTAACACAAATTAAAAAGGAAAAAATGTTCTATCCTGATTTGCCTAAAAAATATGATTTTGGCGATGAAAGGGAAAAAAGGGACTTTCTCTTGAAAAATATGCAACAAATTATTAATGAAATTGATTATATTGTTCATTTTTCCTAAATTCTTTTTATATTTGAATATGGGTAAAATAAAGAATTTGAAATTTCCTTTGCCGAATTTGGGTATCGTATTAAACAAGTACGTAATTTTTTTGAATTATCGCAAACTGAATTAGCTGATATTGTTGGTACAAATCAAAATTCTATTTCAAGAATTGAAAGTGGAGAGGGTGGTACGTTAGATGTCTTTATTAAAATTCTTTCTTTTTTTGGCACTAAAAAAATAGACTTTAATCCATTTTTTGAAAAAGAATTTAACATTAATGATGTTGTAGAAAATATTACTGATGTTAAATTAGAAGGAATTGAGATACTACAAAGGGATTTGGTTATTAATTTAAATACATTTATTAATAACTATAATAGTGATATTATTTCGCTATTTAAAAAAACATTAAAAAAGTAAGGGCAAATTTTAAAAAAAAAACACGCTTTTTGTTACAATCTTTTTTAAAGAAAACATAAAAAAAGGATTTTCACTTCAATCGTTTTTGCATCATAACGCCTTGTTTAAAATAACCATTGGATTAATATATTCCTCATTATTCTTTACTGTTAAATGTAAATGTGGCCCAGTCGTTCTTCCTGTATTACCACTTTTGCCAATAACCTGTCCCCCTTCTACATAATTCCCTTTTTCCACATAAATTTTATCTAAATGACAATAGCTAATTTTGATTTCACTATTATACAATTTTAAAACTATAAAATTTCCACTTATATCATCACTACCAATATTAGTGATATAACCAGTACCAATAGCTTTTAATTGCTCATAATTTGCTTTAATATCAATACCATTATGAAATTTTTGTTTCTTTAAAACTGGATGATAACGATTTCCAAAACTTGAAACAATAATTACCTTTTTTAATGGTAGAGTATAGTTTTTTTTATATATTTTTTGTACTTTATTTATATCATACGTATTTATACGTAATTTTGTATTGTATTTTTTACTTGAATTTGTAATAAAACTATCATTTTTAAAAATAATAGTTTCTTTAATATCTTTTCCTGTAGGAGTTTCTTCTATAACTTTTAATCGGTAAACAGTATAAATTGTGCATTTATAAATTGTGTAATTAGAAAAATATTTAGTAATATTGCAATAGTTCGACTAATCATTAATCATTATTTAAGTATTTATTAAGTAAATATACATAATTTAATTAAAATACAATGAAAATTCTATTAAAGGATATTAACGAATATGAAATACAAAAGCTAGGCATTACAAATCGAGAATTTTATACCTTTCCATCGCAAACGATTAATGCTTTGTTAACTGGAGGTCGTACCTCCTTAATTTATTTAATAATTTAAAATTTGATGATAAAATTTATTCTTTAAAATGTAAATTATCATTACGCCATGATGAAAAAAATATACCTCGGTTTCACTTTCATCCTATTCAAAAGAATTAACTAACAACTACAATTTATCCAAAAAAAGAATTTAATGCTTTAGTTAATAGCGAAAAAGCATTTGTTGTCATTAAAAACAACGAAAATAAAGCCTCTTATGTTGCCTATGATAATATTTGCAATGACTTTATTGCAATCCTTAAAACAGACCTAATTGCACCAGAGAGCATTAACTCCATTGAATTATCTGACCAACAAAAAAAGGAGTTTATAAATGGACATTCCATAACTATCAAGAATAACCAGTACCAACTCGATTTAACCTCCGAAATCGGTATAAAAACCTTTAAAGAAAATACTTTAGAACATATTAAATTTAAAACCGCTTCTTTTAATAAAAATGATTTAAATATAGATATACTAATTTGCATTCAGGACGTTCTAATGCATTATTATAGAACATATTGGGAACTATTTATTTAAAAATCACCAAAATAAATTAATAGCAAAAGGCTATGAGCCTACACTAAAAGGAAGCTTTGCCTATACCATTGATACTTATAAAAAAAATATAGATATAAAGCAAAATATTATGAGAGATAATGCTAATTCTTTAGAAATAAATAAAAAACCAACAAACCGATTTACTAGATAACTAATACATTTGTACAATCTTCAAATAAAAAATATACAGCAAAGTTATTTTAGCAATAGAACCAAAAATTTCCAATAGGAAAAGTGCATAATAAAAATAAAAAAACAACCACTTTATTTTTAGCCTAAAGGCACTTATAACTTTTCCTTTGGAGAATTTTTTATTGCTAAAAAGTGAAATGGCTTTCTTTTTTTCTTTTTTTTTAAGGTTTTTTTCTTTTGTTTTCTTTGTGAAATATTGTATTTTAAGAACTATTCGATGAATGCTTACCTAAATTTCATGCTGTGCGTGATTCCTAAGCCTGTACTGGCTCTTTTAGAAACTTATTGTACTGTCGCATCCGCTGCAAAAACGTTTAAGGGTTAGTCTAAAATTAGCGGATTTGACTTGCAATTTTTTATCTTACAAAAACACTAGCTGAAGTTATTATCCCAACATTTTATTATCTGTTTTTATAAAATAAAAAACCGCTATAAACCTTAACTAGATTATCGAAATTTTATTTATAAATGTGGAAAACTTTAACATATTTTTTTGGTAACTGTTACCAAAATGTTGTACCTTTATGAAAATTATAAAGTCAGCCGCAATGACAATAACAGGGACGGAAATATAAAATGAAAACTATTGATGTTTTAAACAACTGTTATATTGCAAAGTGAATGCGAAAAAAATAGCCATATTTCATTGATTTTTTCAAAGTGTTTGCGAAAATTTAACAAAGCTACCGCAATTAAATTGGGAATAATCAAAGTTAATGCGAGTAAGTTCATAAAAAATTTATGTAAAAATAAAGAAATAATTAATAAATTACAATGAAATCCAACATGATACCAGTACCTGTAAGAAAGATAAGAAGAAAAGAAGAAGAGAAAA
>NW_028232958.1:0-51754 GCF_057557595.1 Rhyacophila brunnea
ATTCAGATGGTAAACTTCCTGAGATAGTAAATGTAGCTGTATAATTTGAACTAGACTGAACGCCAGAAGGATTGATGAACTTACCATTAGTTATCACCAACGGTGCAGTGGCTGTCCATGTGCCCGTTATTGTTGAAGGACTTGCGGTAAATCTTGACGGATCCTCTAAATCTATCAAAACAGCCGATCCATTACACAATGTATCTGGTATCAAAGTCACTTCAGGACATGAGCAATTTCTTATCCTAATATTAACTTCAGCCGTTTGCGGATTACAAGGTGCTGTCGCTGTGGTAGTATAGACAAATGTCAATGTATCTGGGTTTACACCTGTAGCATCAAACAAGGTGTTTGTAACTGCAACACCATTCAATGACCATGCACCTGGTGAAGGCTCTATCAGATTTGAAAGCAAAGTGCTAAGATTTACGCTCGTCGGACCAGCACCGATGTTTTGATTACACAATACCGCATCGCTACCAGTCACTGAAGAAGCAGGATTTATATTGATTATTGCCTCAAATTCTAATGGACATGTACCAAGTGGCGTACTAATGGTATATCTCAAAGTGTACAAACCTGGAGTAGCACCTAACACATTCAAACTATCATTTGTTATCAATGGATATGGTGTTGTTCCTGCAACAAAAATCCAAGAACCTGGATAGTTTATTGGGAAACCTGGGTTAGAAAATCCATTATCCAAATCCAACAACAAATCTCGATCATTACATACTGATGAGAATGATATAGACGGCGTAGGACATACACAATTTTCGATTTGAACAAGTATAGAATCCATTACATCATCACAAGGCGTTATTGCACTATTGGTCACAAAATGGAAGTAATACTCTCCAGCCATCGTTGTGGTGGTGAAATCTACAGTTGACCAATTGGCTGTATTAACGTTGATACCTTCTGTGTTGATCCATGTACCAGATACTCCAGTAGTGTATGCGTCAAAATTGAGTGTAGTCGGATTTTCTCCTGTACCAATTGCTAACCTACACACTTGAACCGTATCAGGAATATTGGTTGTAGGAGTGACATTATTAATCACTTCTGCCATTCCGGATCCCACGCAGCTACCTTTGGTAACATTGACAGTATAAATCCCAGCGGCAGTAACACCTACTTTCTGCTCACTTCCGATGGCAACATTTGAAGAATTAACCCATTGATATGTATCAAATCCACTTCCAGCATCAAGGCTATCCACCATATTATCACAAATAGTTAAATCTGCAATCGTAACCACTAATTGATTACTTTCAGAAATAGTTATTGATTCTGTATCCGTACAGCCATTGGCATCAGTCGCGGTAACAATGTATACTCCACCATTTACGTTAATAGGGCCTGTATTAGCTGTTGATGCTGTAAATCCAGCAGGACCTGACCACGCATATGAAATACCTCCACTTGCTGTCATTTCTGTGCTTGTGTTAGGACAATATG
Source organism: Rhyacophila brunnea (assembly GCF_057557595.1). Classification (NCBI taxonomy): domain Eukaryota; kingdom Metazoa; phylum Arthropoda; class Insecta; order Trichoptera; family Rhyacophilidae; genus Rhyacophila; species Rhyacophila brunnea. Next base: position 1,462 of record NW_028232958.1, read on the forward strand.
TTGTAGATCCAGTAATACCTGCCGTAGGTAGATCGTTAACTGTTACTACGACATTACCGATGGCTGTACAGCCATTAGCTTGCGTTGCTGTGACAGTATATTGTGTTGTCGTGATAGGTGAAACGGTGATTGTCTTTGTATTAGGAGATCCTACAGGTGTCCAAGCAAATGTACTTGTTGGTGCAGTACTGCTTGTAATACCTACAGTAACACTTCCACCTAAACATACCTGTTGAGCTGGAGTTACGACGATAGGCGTACCTGTTGTCAATGGAATTGTTAACTCTGGAAGTAAAATCTCGCACAACGGTTCATTTGTTGCAGGATCAATTGATTCCATTTTAAGAACAAAACAATTCTGAATTGATAAGTTAACATCATCAAAGAAGTCAAATACATTTTGACCATTAGCAGTGCTAAAGATAGGATTACTGCCTTGCGTTGTTACAATATTCCCTTGACAATCGAGCAATGTCAATTTGACCATATTGCCAGATGGATTATAGAAATTCTCTACATTCAAATCGGTAACCGTAACATTACAACCTACAGGAACGAATGTCAATTCTGCTTGTGGAGGATCTGAAATAATGACTGTCATCGTTTCTATTTGACTACATCCAAAAGCATCCGATACAGAAGCAGATACAGTGTATGGCGAGAATGCAGCACTGCTCAATCCTGGCGTAATGATCAAATTTTCGCCTGACGGGATCGCACTCAAACCTGTAGGTATGTTCCATGAAATTTGGAGGTTTCCTGAATTTGCAACAATATTTTCGATATTTACAAATTCATCATCAAACCCTCCGCACAAGTTAAGCAGTCCGGGTGTTAAGTCAAAAGTAACTGGATCTTTTACCGACACTTCAGCTTGGCCAGTTCCGGTACACCCAAAATCGTCAGTCACAGTTAAAATAAAGGAGGTAGTGGATTGCAAATTACTTACTTGGAGCGTAGATGTTGTTGCACCAGTGCTCCACATATAACCAGGTGCAAATGGTATTGCGGTCCCTACATAATTTCCTGTACCTCCAGATACTGACGGTGCTAAATCTATTGGATCAAGTGATCCAAAACAAATGAACTTATCTTGAATAAATACAGTTATCGCTGGATAAATGGTAACTCGGAATGTATCCGAGGGACTTGGACATATGAAATCCGCTCTCGTCGATTGGCATATATATTCAACAATCTCGATATTAGTACCATTGTTGATAAGGTAATCGTCAATAGTACCACTACCACCAGTGAAAGTATGGTTATTCTCTCCGGAAACATTTGGATTATCGATATACTCTACTTCTATAGTTACATTACCCAGACCTTCTTCATTGGTTAAATTGATCTCTATCATGCCTTCTTTACAGAGTTCAAAGTCATTTCCTAAGACTTTTGGAGGCCTATCACAATCAATTTCCCATTGGGGCCCTATTTGTGCAAAATCCAATTTGCATTCCGCTATCGGATCTTCCCAACAGCCAGAAACTCCGTCAGATGTCGTTTGGAAATTGAATTTCAAACTCCTATTAGTCTCACATTCCTCTTCTGTATCAAAGACTCTTACCTTGAGATCTACACAGAAGTTAATATTTACTACGACCTGTCCTATTCCATAGTGTGTCGAAGGCGAGCAGTCATTATCACAACCACCTCCACCATTTGTATTCCAGAACCATCCACTCGGAAGAGCAGAACCGGCGGCTAACGGTCCTGAACATGGACAATTAGCTTGACAACCAGTGTGGCAAAGTTTCAACACACCAGTAACAGGGTCAGGGTAAGTGCATAAATATGGCATTTGCTCATTGATAAAAGGCGCACATGCTCCGTCTGTTATGTCACTCCACTCAGGGTTCCCTGGGGATACTGTAACTGCGGTAGGGTCAAATGCTGTCATATCCCACCCCGGACCAAAATCAGGAATTAACCCGTGTAACCAATCCACACCAGTTTCTGACGCATCATACAAATATTCTATACAAACCGTAACTTCTTCACCTTGACAAAACAGCAGGTCATCAAGTGGTCTATCACTAGATCTCGAAGTGACACTCCACATAGCTTGAGGATCACACCCATCTTCACCTATGCACGCCACACAAAGTGCTGAAGTCCATACATTGAGTGTAAAGTTTGGATCATCAATTACACCTTCACCACTCACCGCAATCCAATAATCAAGCTGTCCTGTGACTGTGCCTACTGTGTGAACGTCTGGATTTGCATCTCCATTTGAACATGGGTTAGGAGTAACGATCGTACCACCATTGGCTGCGGTTAAACTACCACAACCACCCCAATAAATAGCCCAAACAGGATCCCATGTACCAGATGAACTGATAGAAGTACCTAACTGCACGGCTGCTTGATCAATAACAACATGGAACCAAACAGTTGGAAGCAGGTTTGATCCACATTCATCAACTTCTGTTTCAGGACAAGCCGCCTCTAAACAACCGTTAATAACTATTGGTGTAAAATCTCCGCAATTTTCATCAGTAGGGTTTGTAGTATAGATAGTAGTAGCATCAGCACACTCTTCTGCTAATGGGCACTGATTGATTTCATCTAACATTATCGTAAACGAACCACAGTCAGCTGTAGCAGAAGCTATCTTGATCCAGACTTCTTCACCTGGTTCAAAACATCCTACTTTTAGTGTGATCGGCAATGGTCCACATGATACAGACGTCGGCTGGAATAATCCTGCTGGTGCTGTCGCACTACCTCCCAAAATCTCTACCGTTGTCGGGCCAGAAATATTAATTCCTGTTACTGTAACTTCAAAACCAACTTCCGAACCAGTGGTGTATCTATACCAAACTGCACCATCATTGGTTGCGCCTGAGCAAGATACATTTGCAAATTCCCCTGGACCGTCATTAAAACCTAATGCACAACAGGTCGAACTTTCATGGCTACCACCTACACCGAGAACGTAGGGAGGATTAGTGCTACTAGGATCTGGGTCATCATTTTCTGGGAATACATTTTGCACAATTTCAAAAGAGAACGGTCCATCATTAGGATTTGATACAATTAAATAATAAGTCTGTCCACCAGTGATCGCTACATTAAGGAGGTTTGCTGCTGTGTTACATGATGGAGTCAAAGCGGTAGGGACAGCATCATTACAAGGATCACCTGTTAAAATTGTATAATAAAATCCAGCAGTCATATTCAATATATCTATGGAAGCAGCAGCAGCGTCTACCGTAAATTCAAACCAAACTGTAGGATCAGATCCATACATACATCCACCGACGTTGAAGGTTTCAGGGCAAGCATTGGTATTACAACTTAATGTTGGGACTGGAGTACAGAAAATACCTGCTATTGGTATTTCAATTGCGTCTTCACACCCATCTGACAACGGACCGCTTGGGCAAGTTCTATCGTCTACCAATTGCTCAATTGTAATAGAGAAATCACCAGATGTAGCTGATGGACCCGATAATTGTAAATCATAAACACCTGGTTCAAGACATCTTATGAAACCATCAACTTTATTAGCAAAACAAATGGACTCAACGAGATCAGTCGGAGCACAACCATCTACAAACACCATTGCAGCTAAATCACCAGTCAACTCGTTGCCGTTTGCGTCAGTTCCTTCTACATATAATTTAACTCCATAACTACCAGCATCAACTGTAATGGTGTACCATACAGAATTTTGAAATAAATTTGCTGGACATGTACTAGTATTAAAATCACCACCAGCACAATCATTGGTTTGATTAATTAATGTAAGATCAGAGCCTAAATTATAATTTGTTAGGTTCGCACATTTATCATCATTCGGTGGTCCTAAATTAAATTTAACTGTGAAATCAAAAGCACCACCAGTATCGCCTATCGAAGATATCGCTAACCAATATTGGGTACCTGGAGTTAAAGCGCCTATATTTCCAAAAACCATATTTAACCCTTGAAAACACATATTTTCTACCGGTGACAAACTTGAACATGGTCCTGTAAAAAGATTCATAAATGGCGTACCAGTCCCAGTGTAACCAGTGAAAGTAAAATCCATCGTAGGCATGTCACCCGCAACACCGGGTGCAGTAAACGTATACCATGATGTTTCTTCAGTATTGAAATTACATGCACCAAAGGTTGTTAAACCACTTTCGGGACACGCTCTAAAATTTGATGATTGGAACGGAAGATTGATACATAAATCTGTAGTTAGGATAGTAATCGGAGTGGCCATATCGCAGAAGTCATTGGATGGTCCTGCATTATTGCCTTGTGTTGCTGTTATTGAAAAGACACCCGCATCAGCAGCTGCCGTTCCAACAAATATTTGATAAGTCCCTGGAGGAAGACAGTTAAAATCAACCATTCCATCACCTTCACATTCTGAATTTATTAAAGTCGTAGCACAAGGGTTGCCAGCAGGATATAAGGCTATAGAAGGATCTGTAAGTCCTGTTACATCAATCGTGATTCTATCAAAACCAGCACCTAATGTAAATGTATACCATAGTGAATTTTCTACTGGATTACCACCACACATTCTGTCATCTGTAGCACACAAGTTATCTTGATTTGTAAGAGGTGTGCCATTTGAAAGTGGAGTAGAAATGAAACCTGGGTTGCAAGGCTCATCATTAGGCAAAAATAATATTGTTTTTATATCAAAGTTGAAAACTGCTCCCGGATCTGTGTTTCTTACAGCTATCAAATATGTCCCTGGCGTTAGGCCAGTTACTGAAATTACACCTGTTATACAACCACCACTTAAGGTAGTAGGTGGACATGAATTATTGAAAACAGCTATATTTAACCCAGCACTTATATTGTCAAAACCAAATCCTATTCCTTGTGCTGGTAAAACAACTTCATACCATACTGTAGGAAACATATCAAAACCACAATTTGTGATATTCTCAGGACATGCATCCAGTGTAGTTCCGTTTACAGTCTGTAAAATACAGTTATTAGTTATATTGATCGTCGTAGGATTAGTACAAAGATCGTTTACAGGCACTCCTGCATTATCCTCATCTACAGTGATACTAAAATCTCCTTCATCGCCATCAGATGATCCCACAGCAAAAGTAATAACTGTTCCTGGTGCTACGCATTCTAAAGTAAATGCTGTTCCCAAAGCTGTACAAGGGTTACCAGAAGAAACTGAAGCATTATAAACTGTACCTGCACAACCGACAAACAAACCAACATTGAGATCATTTGTCGCAGCTGTACCTGTTGTAGATGTATTAGGTGTAAGCGTGACTTCAAGATTAGTATTCGTAGTATTACTAGCTGGAACTGTGTATGTGTAAAAAACAGTATGCGAAGTCGTTGTATTAAGTCCACAATATGCTGTTGTAAATGGTGTAGCACATGCTGTGGTTCCATTTACTGGCGCATTATCCGTCAAAGTCACTGCATTTGTACACAAATCATTGGCAGGAGGTACAATTGTTTTGATATCGAAACTGAAAACACCTCCCATATTATTGGTTCGCACAGCTATAAGGTAGGTGCCTGGTGTCAATGTTGTAATACTTGTTGTAGCTGTTATACAGGCACCAAATATATTGGGTGCAGTACAGCTATTAGACAATATGCTGATATTAGGGTTTCCTACTAAATTATCAAAGGTAAATCCTACCCCACCTGCAGGGACAGTAGCTTCAAAGAAAACTGTAGGGAAATTTGTCAAATCACATGTTCCTGCGAAATTTTCTGGACAAGCCTTCACTGTTGTTCCATCTACATTCACAAATTCGCAAGGTGCGGCAAAAGGAATTACTTCAGCTTCTGCACAAAGGTCGTTAGCTGGATATCCTGTATTAGATTCATTAACGTTTATGCTAAAATCTCCTTCATTACCATCATCAGATCCAATGGCTAATGTTATCACTGTTCCTGGCGTTACACACGAAATAGTAATCGGCCCACCAAGTGCACTACATAAACTTCCTGATTCAACATTAGCATTATAAACCGTTCCGTACAATCTGTAAACAATCCAAATTGATATCTGTAGATGCCGCAGTACCACTCGTTGCTGTATTTGGTGTGATGGTAAAAATAAGATCTACATTTGTTGTATTTGTTGCTGGGACTGTATAATCATAAAATACAGTATGTGATGTTGTGTTGTTTAGCCCACAATAAGAAACTGTCCAAGCGGGTGCACATGCTGTTGTTCCGTTCGCTGGTGTATTATCCGTCAATGTGATGGCATCAGCACATAATGAATTGGCAGGAGGAGTAGCTTTCTCAGTTATGTTTATTGTAAAAGGTCCTTCTAATCCGCCTTGACCAGACACTAATAACCAGTATTGTGTGCTTCCAGCCACAGCTAGGTCCACAAGTGTTCCGTCTGTTGTACAACTACCCGCTACACTTGCCCCCGCACATGATGTAAACAAGCCAAAATCCGTAGCTAAACCAGTGATTGCAATATCCAATAAGTCAGTATTTGCATCTGTGGTAAATGTATACCATGTAGCCGGTCCATCCGCAAAATCACAACCACCAAAGTTTGTAGCAGCTGGTTCAGGACAGAAACCTGTATTATCTTTCATAAAATCATTAGGATCACCACACAACGGCTCTGTTAATGCTAAAACTTCAGCCCCAGTACACAAATCAACGCCTGTTTGTAAGGTCTGCGTAAGTGTAAGACTAAAATCATCTGCATCAACTGTGGCTGATGAAACAAAGATCTTGATTGTTATATCTTCAGGACATTCTAAGGTTACTGTATTTGTACAATTACCCATTTGAGAACCTATATAGGTTGTAGTACAGTTATTCTCATAAACACTAATGGCACCACCACCTAAATCTGAAGTAATGACTAAAGACTCGACGTTTACAGGTATTGTATAACTATACCAAACTGAAGCTTCGTTTATAGCACCTGCACATGGTGTAAGGTCATCAGTTGCACATAAATTTGTTGTCGCATTTGCACCAAGATTTACAGCTACTGCATTAGCACACAAGTCATTTGCTGGTGGAGTTGTTTTTTCTGATATATTGATTACCAAAGGCCCTTCTGCCGCACCAGTAGTCCCAGCGATCACTAGATAGTAAGTTGTACTCCCTGTAACCGCAAAATCTACTAATGTACCGTCAGTTGTACAACTACCTGCCATACCAGCACCACCGCACGCAATAAACAAGCCAAAATGTGTTGCCAATCCAGTGATTTCTATATCAATCAAATCGGTCGTGGCGTCTGTCGTAAATTCATACCATGAAGCTGGTCCATTTGTAAAATCACAACCACCATAATTAACACTCGCTAATTCTGGACACATATCGTCGTTATCATCATTGAATGTATTGCTCGCGACACATACATCAGCAGCTAATAATAAATCCAAAGCACCTGAACATATATCCTTGCCAGACTGCATAGTTTCTGTAATGGTCAACGTAAAATCGTCATCCATATCAGCCATCGAAGTTGTCACCATAATACGTATAGATTGTCCTACTGGACAATCTATTGTAACTGTACCACTACACCCTGCTTGAATCAAGGTAGTACAGTTGGATTGATAAACAGCAACACCAGCACCTATTATATTAGATGTAGCGATTTCGATCGTTTCGAGTCCATCAGGAACCGTATATGAATACCATACTGAAGCTTCATTTTGCGCACCAGAACATGGTGTTAAGTCTTGTGTAGCACATTCGTTTGTCAAAGAAGCATTTGCTCCAGTTATGACAGGCAAAGCACCAGCACAAGCATCATTTACAGGATTTGGAATCACGGTGATCGTAATATTATCTGTAGCTGTACATCCATTACCATCGGTAACCGTAACATTCCACACACCGTTATGTGTAGCTACCAAAGCACTTGCGATCGGGAACACTCCACTGTACGCAGTACCATCTATATCCCATGTATATGTATATGGTGCGAGACCTGTTCCTTCATCTACTGTTAATTCTATTTCTGAACCTTGACAGACTTCAAAGTCAGTCGTAGTATTTGCATCATTTACGTTTTGTATTTGAACTGTATATGCGGCAGGCGTAGTTAGCATAACTTCTGCAATTGAGTAACATCCTGTTACTATGTTTTCTACTCTAGCATATACCGTTGCTGGTGTTGATGCTGGCGTATGTGGACTGGCTAAAGGTGGTACATCTGCCATTGCATCAGCATTTGTTGCGTGATAAGTAACGGTTACACCTGCTGCTCCATTGTCAACTTCTAATAAAATATTCGAATTTGCAGAAGGCATGTAAGGAAGTACTAAATCTGGTGTAAGTTCAGCATGATTAAGTGTAAAAACACCTGACCCTGCACCATTTGAACATACTTGCAGAGTTGTATTGTTGACAACTGGATTCGCAAAAATATTGATTACTTGCAAAGAAGTATTTGTACAACCTAGAGCATCAGTGACAGTTACCGAATATGTGCCGGCATCTGTTAAAACAGAAGCTGGAACAGTCAATATATTAGTTACTTCTGGTAGTGATGTCGCACCAAGAGCCCATGCATATGTAGTAAACCCCGGATCAGCTGTGAGTGTAAAAAATTCACCAACACAAATATTGTTATCATTATCAGCTATACCACTCACATCAGTTTCAACTATTGTGACGTCTGGGAGTGGGTTTATATTAATTGTTTCGGAAGATGTAGATGTGCATCCTCCGGGGTCAGTTACTGTGACTACAACAGTTACAGGAGTAATAACTAGAACAGATGGCGCTGTTCCTGTAAATGGATTTGCAGTGTTTCCAGACGGAGATGTTAATGCTGGTAAAACACTCCAGTTGTATGAGAATCCTACACCTGTAGGATTTGCTGTTAAAGATATAGCTTCTCCACTACAAAATTCAAAATCACCTGATGAACTTACAATCGTAGAGGGCGTTACTGTCGGCTCAAGTATAGTAATAGTGAAATCTGTTTCTTCCCCAGGCTCATTGAGAATTCTTATAAAATACTCTGTATTAGGTATGATTTGGATACATCTTGCACCTCCAGGATTTGCTAAAGTACTTTGTAACAATGTCCCTACAGGAGCTCCCATATCATTACACGGGCTAGGCCATAATTGGATCACCGCTTCAGGCGTAGGGTCGGCAATTGGTGTTGTCACATACGTTAATGAAAGGTGTGTTGCCGTTCCTGATGTTAGTATTCTGTACCATCCATCAACGGCATTTACTGACAATCCTGTACCAACCATAGGAACAAGAAAAGTACTTGACGCAGTACCTATTGTAGTGCCATTATCTGGAACCCCTGGCAATAATGTCATTATTCCTGCATCAGCACAATCTTCTGTAACTACTAATGGCGCATTGACGTCCACATTAATAGTAAATTGTTTTTGCACAACCCCTGTATTTGAACATACATTGACAGATGCGATAAAATTTGGTGTTGCCGCCCATATCATTTGTGTGAAAACGAAAAGTGGCAGTGTTAGTAAAAACTTCTTCATTAGAGAAATTTGGTTAGGTTAATAAAATAATAAATACTGATAAGTCAATTAAGACTATCAAATATTTTATTCGTAAAGCAGGGGAACCGCTTGTCTAGACGTGTCTAAATGGGAATAAAGACAATGTAAAACTACTAATAATCAAAGTAGTATCAAAAAATCCAATGGGTTATTTACACATTAGGCAAGTAAATAATATGTTAAATAATTCGTAACATCGAATTTTACAACCCTATATTTTATTATTTTCAATATTACTTAAATATTAAGCTGTCTTTAAGTAATAAATCACTATTTACAAAATTATATTTTTTAATCTTAAAGTGATAATTATAATAAAATAAGAAAGCGTTGAATCTTGTGATACAACGCTTTCCTAATAGCAATTACTAATATTGCAAAATCTATTTTTTTGAAAATGCTTTTAACATTTCAAAATTAGCTTTATTGTTAAAATCTAAACCTAATTCGCCCAGTTCACTAAAAATTACTTTGCCTTTGATCTCAATAAAAGCATTCATACCTTGTGCATTTACTATGGCATAGATTTTACTCAAATATGCACCATTATCTATAGCATATAGCTTTACCTTACCGTCCTTGTGTTTCACATCTACTAGCTTTTCATACTTGCTGGTACCAATCAAACTTTGTATCTTGTTAAGGTCTGACGTAGAAACATTGCCATTCTTTTGAAAAACTAAAATATCAACACTTTCAACTGTACTCTTGATTTTTTCGGCAGCTGTCGCAAATTGTTTCAAGGCTTCTCCCGTAAAATTTAGACTTACAACGCCTTCATCATTGCGATACTTTCTCAGTACTTGGTCAATTGAATTTTGGCTGTATCCGAATATAGATACAAATACAAGTCCTATTATGGTAAAATATATTTTCATTTCGTTTCTTAAATTATTGATTATCATATTATTACATTAATTTTCATCACTATCTATATCAATATTTACTTTCTTGAATGTTTCATCAACTTCCTTAAAATTAATGTTTTTTAGGTCTTTCAAACTCAATTTTGATTTGATGTGTATAACCGAAAGTTCCCTACCTGATGAATTGAGTACCACCAGGTTTTTAATAATGTCTTTAGATTCTTCAATAAGAACCAAGATATTTGATTGTTTATCCTTAATGGCAACATATTCTTCCAGATGATCTGATTCTTTGAGCAATTTAGCGAAATTAGCTACAATAGCTTTGTTGTTGTATTTCTTTTGATCCAGCGTTGTCTTTGCAACTGTGATAGATTTGACTTTCTTTATAATATCGTAGATATTGGCATAATGATTGTCTTTACCGCCGAATTTTGCAATTCTCGCCGTCCATCTAAGGATGTAACCTGGCACTTCAAACCTTCATAACGCTCAGTTTTTTTTAATTTTTCGATGATCGATTGTGTCGCCTTTTGGGCATTGGCATAACCAACCGTTAAAAAGAAAACAAAACTTATGGCTATAAATGATCGTAATTTTTGCTTCATTGCTTCAAATTAAGTTGTAAAATTAAACTATTTCGGTCCTTTAGGTCCTTTATTTCCTTTGACTGCCTTTTCTAGATGTTCTGCCCCATCGATATCAAGTTTCTTTGATAATTTCGCTATCTTATCTAAATCTATCTTCCCTACAAAACTCATCAAAACAAACTGATCAGTCCCACCGACAAGCAGTAGTAATTCGTTGATAACGCCGTTCGCTTCTTTGGTTACAAAACGTACATTTTGATCTTTATCTTTTACTGTCACCAGCTCTTCGTACTCCTTTATATTCAAACGAGCATTTGCTTCTTTATAGTATTTTGCTGGTGTTTTATCACAAGTCAAAATCCTAAGACCTCTGAGATCTTTGACAATATTGGCAAGTTCAGCATCTTGACTACCGTCTGATGCCTTACTTATCATCTGGAACATCTTAGGGCTTACAGATACTACTGTGAAGTCGTCATTATCTGCATAATCTTTGAAGAATCTATCTATTGCATCTGCCTGACCAAAAGCGCCTAAACTAATAAACATAGCTATCGCTAAAGAAAAAATATTTTTCATGATATTAAAAATTTAAATGATTGAAAATGAATGGATTATTTAAATATACTGGCCTTTTCTAGATTGACCATTTGTTCTTTTACTTTTTTCTTACTCTTATTAAATTTTGACGAAACCATCGCCAATGCTTCTTTAGTGACGCGAAGGGCTTCTTCAGGATCTTGTATCTCGCCTTCTATCATTGCCGTATTTTGATCTACTTTAGCCATATTTGAATCAAACTTTAAAGCAAATATTGACACTAAAACCAAGGTACTTACCGCCGCTGCGGCATACATCCATGTACGAAGATTCATTACTTTGGTTTGAGGCTTCTCTAGCGAAATGTGTAAAGGCATCTCGACCTTTGCCCGATCTTGATAATAACCAAATAATGAGCAATACTGAAGATGATCAGCGTGGATATCACTCGAGCTGAAATAATCTTTCAAAATGCGTTCTTCTTCAACCGTGGTCTCCGCTTCCCAATATTTTTCTAAGATTTGATCAATTTTAAGCTTCATATTTGCTTATATTTTGTTTGAGTAATTGTTCTTTTAATGTTTTGCGTGCCCGATGCAAACTAATTTTTACAAAATCTAAGGTTGTTTCAGTCATCTCGGCTATCTCTTGTATGAATATCCTTCGACATCTCTCAAATGGATAATCATTCGTTGCTTTTCAGGTAACTGACCTACTAACTTCATAATGTTGCCAAACTTCTCATCTTCTTCCATCTGGCGATCTTGTCCTATCCCGCTGTCCTTAAGGTGAACGAACTCCGAGACATCTTGCATATGTACTTTGCGACTTCTAACTTTATCAATACAAAGATTTCTAGTTACCGTCATGCACCAAGCTTCCTTGTTATCTAAAAGTTCAAATTGATCTAGACGTTTCCAGATTTTGATAAGCAACTCCTGCATCACATCTTCCGCATCCATGGTGTCTTCCACAATATTTAAAGCAAACCTATATAGCTTATCTTTAAAAGGTAATTGGAGACTCTTCATGGCTTTTGCTCGTTTTCGGTTGTATGACGGTGGACTAAATCAAAATGTTACAGCGAAGGTAAGGTTTTTTTAATTTTTTTGAAGAAATTAGCACTTCAACTTCACGCAGAGAACAAAATTAGTGATCTAAAAATATGACTTAAACTATTGACCTTTGCTATTAACTATTGCTAGGACTATGGACAAAAGTTTACTCAATCCTTTGTGAAATTTTCAAAAAAAATAGACCGTTGAAAATCTAAACTTCCAACGGTCTATAAATATGGTGACCGGAGAGGGACTTGAACCCTCACGTCCTTTCGAACACATGCACCTCAAGCATGCTTGTCTACCATTTCAACACCCGGCCCGCTCAATCGGGATGCAAAATTAAGGGCATTTTCGGATTCACAAAGGAAATCATCAATAATATTTGAAACATGTGCCTCCATAACAGTTGAAAAAGTTTATATCTTCGAACTTTTACCATATTTCATGATAAATCATTATTTTTGAGCATTATTGAAGCCATATGTTTTACTCTTTTTTCAATTCTATCATCAAAGGATACCTCAAGTATCGTCGCGGACGTATACAACAGATGTACAATAATCCCTTACAAATACAGGAAGATGTAAGAAATGCGCTCATAGAAAAACTAAAACTTACCGCTTACGGTTTTGACCATAATGCCAAGTTAGTTGATACTTTAAGTGACTTCAAACAAGCTCTTCCTTTCGTAGAATATGAGTATCTTTTTCCATATATCGATAAAATGATGCACGGTGCTGAAGATCAATTGTGGCCTGGTAAAGTATTGTGGTTTGCTAAGTCTTCGGGTACCACTAATGATCGATCAAAATATATTCCTGTCACGGATGACAATCTTTTTGAAAATCATGTAGCCGGTTCGTGGGATGCAATGTCCATATTATATACCCATAGACCTGACGCAAGGGTATTTGATGCGAAAAATCTCGTCATGGGTGGCTCACTAACTCCATTCAATGACAAAGTGATAACGGGTGATATTTCGGCGATTCTGCTCAATAGGATGCCAGCTGTGGGACGGCCGTTCTATACACCAGATTTTGAAACTGCATTAATGGCTGGCTGGGAGCAAAAGATTGAAAAAATAGCCACCCAATGTATTCAGGAAGATGTCGTAATGTTCGCAGGTGTACCAACTTGGACGATCGTCTTATTTAATCGCATTCTCGAAATCACAGGCAAAGACAATATTTGTGAAGTATGGCCTAATGCCCAAACTTACCTTCATGGTGGAGTAAGTTTTGACCCATATATTAATCAATTCAAACGTTTCATGCCACGTGAAGACATGGAATATTACGAAGTTTACAATGCATCAGAAGGATATTTTGCTGTACAAGACAGACTAGGTGAGAAAGGTATGTTGTTATTATTAGACAATGCTATTTACTATGAATTTATACCTTTGGACAAGGTCGATGAACAACATCCAGATACCTTAGCATTAGACCAAGTTGAGCTTGACAAAGATTATTGTATCGTTATTTCTACATCATCAGGGCTATGGCGTTATAAACCAGGAGATACAATTCGTTTTGTATCATTAGCTCCGTATCGCATCATGGTAAGTGGTCGTACGAAGCATTTTATCAATGTTTTTGGAGAAGAAGTCATGGTTCACAATACGGACAGAGCGCTCAAAGAAAGCTGTGAATTATTTGGTGCGACGGTGCGTGATTATTCAGTTGCTCCGGTATATATAGATGGTCATCATCAAGGTCGTCATGAATGGTGGATAGAGTTTGAACAAGCACCTATAGATTTGTCAAAATTTGAATCTACGCTTGACAATTACCTTCGACAAAACAATTCCGATTATGATGCCAAGCGTACAGGTGATCTAGCACTCGTCAATCTGAGTATCAAATCTATACCTAGAGGTAGTTTTGAAGGTTGGCTTTCATCACGAGGAAGATTAGGTGGCCAATCCAAAATCCCTAGATTGTCAAATGATCGCAAATTTGTAGATAGATTGAGCGAATATATGTCGTCAAAATCATAGATAATGAATGAAAGCTTCGAGTTAATATATAACGAATTAAGTCTAACCAATACTGACCAGCTAGACGAAGCTAAAATGCTCGATCTGATTAGTAATAGAGTATTGACCCTTCTCGAAAGTGATCCTGATTTGCTGATGAGTTACCTGTATCGTTTAGATATAGATGAGGCCAAAATCAATTTTGCTCTTCTACCGGGCCAATTCGATGCACCGCACATAGGATTAGGACGGCTTATATTGGATCGTCAAAACAGAGAGCAGCTGCCAAAATCAAGTATAAGGTAGATCCTATCGAAGGCTGGGAATATTGATATGAAAATTTACGAAACCCAAGGTATTATCCTGCGGACTATCAAGTACTCAGAAACAAGCATCATCAGTGACATATATACACGAGAACGAGGATTGCGATCTTACATCGTATCAGGTGTCAGAACGTCGCGAAAAGGTGGAGCCGCCGCTATATATCAACCTGCTAATATCGTCCAACTGATTTCCTATGATGTAGATACAGATAAGCTAGCACGCATCAAAGACATCAATCTTGCACATCACTACAAGCATATCCACCTTGATATCGTTGTATCTTCCACGGCTATTTTTATGATCGAAATAGCGAGAAATTCTATAAATGAACGAGAGCCAAATATTGATTTCTATGATTTACTTTTAGAATGGTTTATCAGAGTGGACGAGCATCATGTTTTCTTTGCCTTAGCCCCACACCGATTTATGATCAATGTCAGTATGCATCTAGGCTTTGGGCCTATGAATAATCATAATTTATCAAACCCATACTTTGATTTATTGGAAGGATCTTTTGGATCAACAATGGGAAGTGCCTACTTTTTAGATGCAGAAGACAGCGAAGCATTTTCAAAAATCTTAGATTCAGTTGTTGACGAGACACTTACTTTTCCCAAAATACAACGAGATCGACTCTTGGATTCATTGATCAAATACTTTCAATTACACATAACTTCTTTTAAGAATATAAAATCACTGGAAGTTTTAAGGAGCATCTTATGAGAATTGTTAACTTGTGCATAAATTTCAAATTTATTATCATTATCATTAACAATACTAATATTTTTAGATATGCATCACTCAACAAATCGAAGAGACTTCATACGTAACGCAGCTTTGTTAGTCGGAGGAGCAGCAATCTTTCCAGAGTTTGGTTGCCACACCACATCAGGTCTAAAAGGAATAGGAAGTTATCATTTTGAGACATTCGGTATTCAGTTATACACTTTAAAAGACCTAGTCCCATCCGATATCATGGGTGTTGTCAGCAGCCTTAGAACATTTGGTTATAAACAAATCGAGGGATATGAAGGTGAGCAAGGATTGTGGTGGGGATTTGCGCCTATAGAATTCAAAAATCGGATCAATGACTTAGGGATCAATATGGTGTCTAGTCACTGTAACTATAAAGTAGATCTAGACCAGAAAGCTGAGCAAGCTGCAAAAGTAGGCCTCGAATACTTAATATGCCCATCTGTGGGTCCACAAAAAAGCATGGATGATTGGAAACGCATCACCGATTCGTTTAATGAAGCTGGTCATATTTGTAAGAAACATGGACTTCGCTTTGCATACCACAACCACGAATATTCATTCAAAGCTTTCTCCGGCATGATACCACATGATTACATAATGGAAAATACCGATGCTGGAACAGTGGATCACGAAATGGATATCTATTGGGTTGTTACAAGTGGAGCAGATCCTGAAGTTTTCCTTTCCAAATACAAAAATCGTTTTCGTTTATGTCACATCAAAGATCGTATAATAGGCTCAGCAGAACGAGATGCATCATGCGACCTGGGAACTGGTATGATCAATTATCCTAAGATTCTACGTACAGCTCTTGACAATGGAATGAAACATTTTATCATTGAGCAAGAGCGTTACGATGGTTCGACTTCTATTAAAAGCGCAGAATCAAATGCCAATTATTTAAAAAAATTGATGGTCTAATTTACTTAGCATTGAACAATTCAATATTTCTAGCATACCCTATTCTGAAAGTGATGCTTCTATTTTTTGCGGTATCAATCTTATCATAGTCTTGCATACCATAATAAAGATTTGATTCAAGCAATAAATGGCCAAGACTCCCAAGAGAGTACTCAAACCCAAGCGCTCCATAAAATCCATGATCTAATCTCCCAAGTCTATTAGTCGGTTCGGTTAGATCTATTTTTGTTCTTTCAGGGTCACTGTTAATGCTCTCTTGAACTACAAAAGCGGATAAAAGTGAAGAAACACCATAGCCAATATTAGTATATGCATGTAATTTTGGCTTTGAGATTGGCAATTTAAATTGGAAGAGGACAGGAAATTCTGCATAATTCAAAAATATTTTTGATTCTCCTACAAAAACAGGCTGCCAACCAGGAAAACAAGCAGCGCCTCTTCTTACAAAACCAGGCTCTACTCCTATTTTGACATATTTGTTGATAGGAACGAAGAAAGAAACTGCTACATTAAATCCGCTAACATCAGTTTTGGCACCTTCAGGTAAGATAGCATCTCCATAATCTGGCCAAGAGTGAGTATATCCACCTTTAATTCCTATAGTAGGTTGTGAAAATGCACTTGTGATGCAAAACAAAAAAACAACAAGGATTTGAGCAGGTTTAAATTTCATTTTAATATATTCAATAGTTACCAAACGATATATGCCTTAATTTTGTTGCCGTTCGTTAGATAAATAACTGAAATTCATCATCGATTTAGCTTCTTTGAAACCAATCACATCAAGCCTTCGATCTTCAAAATTTTAATTACTTCATCCTCCGTTAATCCTGTGATTTTGGATGTCATCGGTACTCCTATACTGTTTTTGAATGATTGGATCACAACTAAAGTAATACCTTCTTGCCTTCCCTTTTGCTCGCCTTCTTGTCTTCCTTCAAACTTTGCAGTCTCGATAACCCCATAAGTGATAGCCATCTCTTTTTGGTGTGCGTCATAATCAATTTTGCTTTGTGGAGTCATATCGTCATATTTTAATTTTTTGGAAACACTTTCTAATCTGGTGCAGAGAAAGTTGCTGGAAGTTTATTGTTCTTAAAATAATATATCCATTCATCGAGCCCATCTTTAGCAGCATCATTAAATTTATTGACTTTGATAATATAATACTCCGCAAAGATATCACTAGGACTGTCAATACTATACAATTTTCGCTGATTAGCGCTCAATTTCAAAGAATTATTGCTATGTATGCCTCGAAATTCAGTAGCTCCATAGTAGACATAATCATCGCCCTGCCCAAGATCAAAATAAACGATATTTATTGAAATTACTTTTGCAACATTATCATAAGAATATCCTTCATTCATTCTGTCTATAACGGCTTTCGATGTACCGAAATGCATTCTATGGAAGTAGTCATTTTCACTATTATATTGGAGTTCAACAAGGATTATCTTTTTATCAGTTGTTTCGCAAAGTATGTCTACTTTGTTGACTTTAGAGATAATATGATCTGAATTGCTTTCAGACTCTCCAATGGAATGAATTTCAATGTTCTCTTTGAGTAGCACTGATAAGAATCCTTCCAAAATGCCAAAATTAGCTTTTTGACGCAAGAGTCTTTTTATTGCCCAATCAAAACTTATCAATGGTCTCATCATCAATTTTAAACAACAAATCTAATAAAATAATTCCCATTTTATGATTTAACCTAAATGTAAAGAATGGCTTTTCAATATTTCAAGATTAGAAATTAATCCAATCATTGCTAAGTGTTAGAGACATATTAAAAAAAAATAGGTGATATCCAAAAAGATCAAATCACCCGAATAACCGAATATACTCATTTTCCTTCGAGCGTATTGTAGCTATTTCTTTTTCTGTTTTATCACCATAACCCATTAAATGTAGAAGACCGTGAACCATGACACGCTTCAATTCATCCAAAAATATCTCACTAAATTCCTGCGCATTGTCAGCTACTCTATCTATGCTGATATATAAGTCGCTATGAAGGTCTGTGCCTTCCTTGTATGGAAAAGTTATGATGTCGGTATAATAATCGTGGTCTAGATATTTAATGTTGATCTCTAAGAGATAGTCATCGCTACAAAAAATATAATTGATATGATCGATCGTTTTACCTTCAGATTTGACTACTTCGAAAAGCCAGAACTTATATTGATCTTCGTTTTCAGGAAATGGGTGGATTGTATCTCCCTCTATATGAATATTGATTTCTCCTGACATCTACTTATGGCAAGATTTAGGCTGTAGCAGTGTTGATTGCAAAAAACATCTCAACCTGTCTACCATTATCGTTAAAGGCGATCTGGTCGCAAAGTGCTTTCATAATATGAACACCACGACCACCGCAACATTCAATGTTTTCGGCACAGGTAGGATCAGGCACAAAATTGTGGTTAAACCCATGACCTTCGTCTACTACACAAAAAGCGATTCCATTGGTTTGTTCTTTGACATGAATGATTACATTTTTAGTTTCATCAGACTTGTTGCCGTGAATGATCGCATTGTTGACTGCTTCGGTTAGACTAATCAAGATATCGCCATACTTATCAGCATTAAATAGGTAGTCAAGCTCCATCGTTTTGAGATAGGATTCGACTTCTAATATATTTTTTGGATTAGAAGAAATTGTAATCATGGTGTGTTTAATCATTTGTAATACCCGCAATTTGAATGTTTCAAATACTGTGCCGTTGTTTGATTTTTAAGCAAACTTTTGGCCAAATATTTTAATATGATATTTATTTACCTGATGTTTTCAATGATTTATAGTACTCGTCAACTAATGTTTTATAATAAGGCTTGAGAGACGGTGAAGTAGACTTATACATATCAACCTCTGCCTGACGCTTTTTAAGATATTCTTGGATTGCTGGTGGTAGCTCTTTTCTCATTTCTTGGGCCGTCTCTGATTTACGCTTCTCGTCCAGATCACGTTGTCTTTCAGCCTTTTCAGCTTCGAGTAGACGCGTCTCGATATCTTTCATTCTTTTGAGTGTCTCTCCATTGAGACGCTTATTTACTAATTCGGTCTCGATTTTATCCATATTTTTTATGATATCATCGATTTCCTTCATTCCTTTACCTTGTTCTTTCTTATCATTGTTGATATCTTGGAGCATTTTGCGCATGGCTGCTTGCTTAGCTGCCGCTTGTGCAAAATCCTTTGCCGATCCTGATTTGCCTTCTTTACCTTGCTTATCCATTTTTTCCTTCAGACCTTTCAATTCGTCAGATAAGCCTTGCTGACCTTCGGTAATTTTGTTCATAGGTTCGGACTCACCGCCTTTTTTACCTTTTTTGCCACCTGGCTTATCACACATTTGCGATCCTGGCATGCCGCCTGATTGTTGCTTTTGTGCCTTTTCAAGAGATTCATTAAGCATTACCGCAAGGTCATTGACATTTTTTAGTGTGCGACGTTGTTTTTCCTTTCCTTCGGGGACAAGTCTTTCTTCAAGTGATGTGATCGATTCCTTAACGTTATACTTTATCTCAGCAACTTTCTCCATTACGAATGACTCAATATCTGAGTTTCGCTTGCTCAATGCGACCAATGTATCTTCAATATGCTTGAAATCTTTTTGCAACTTGAACTGCTCACGGATCAAATCTGTATAAGCTGGCGTGTTAGCAATCGTTGGATTTAGATTACTGAATAACGATTCTTGGTCATAAGATAAGTTGACCAAGTTTTCTAGCAATTGACGCAAAGTCTTTACATCTTCGCCTGCTTGCTCAGATTCACCTGCTTTCATCGATGAATCCATATCATCAGCTTGCTTTTTCATCTTTTTGGAAGCTTTCTTTTGAGATTTAGAAGCTGCTTTGTTGTCACCTTTTTTGGCGTCTTCCTTGGCTTTTTCCATATCTTCTTTGGCATCTTCCATCTTCTCTTTATTGTCCTTGCCCATGTCTTTAGGAGGAGACAATTCCTTGTTTTTCTTTTCGAGCTCGTCTTGCTTTTTCTTCAATTCTTCGAGCATTTTATTCAGTTCTTCTTGTTGTTTTGCCACTTCTTCTGGCGTCAACTCATTTTTCTCTGCTTTATCAGCAAGCTTTTCCTGTTTTTCTGCAAGCTTGTTTAGATCTTTGACTTGATCTTTGACATTCTTTTCCATGTCTAGCTGCTTGTACAATTCAAGCATACGATCCATCTCTTTCTCAAGTGTTTCGCTGTTTTGCTCAAACTGCTCTAGCATTTGGACTGCATCTTCCTTCTCTAACTCTTGAAGCAATTCTTTGATTTTATCCATCAACTCTTTCGTCTCAGGATCCATAGCTTTCTCAAATAATTCCTTAAGTTTTTCTTGTTTTTCCATGATTTCATCAGGTTGAGTTTGGAATTCTTCCTGATTTTTCATATTTTCATCAAGCTTTGCCTTTGCTTTTTCGATCTGTTCTTGAAGTTTTTTCTGCTCATCGAGCATCTTTTCCATTTCTTTTTTGTCTTGCCAGTTCAAGTTTTTGCTCTGTAAGAGTTTGTCCTTGAGCTTTTTCATATTTTCTTGCAGCTTATCAATGTTTTTGAGTGCTTGATTGAGTTCGTCTTTGATTTGCTCATCATTGAGTTCATCTTTTTTGCGGATTTCTTCTAATGTCGGCTTCTCTATAGACAAAATCGATGATTTAGATTTTTTACTACCATTCACACCATCGTTATCTCCGACTTCAAAGTAGAAATTTAGCTTATCTCCCGGTGCCAATTCTATTTTCTTAAGATCAAAAATATAGTCATATTGAATCTCCCGACCATCCTGCTTATTCATTCTGGTACTCTGCACAGGAGAAATCTGACCATTTCGCTTTGTGATAGTATAATTGAATGAAAGGTAATTAAGGCCATAATCATCTGCTGCTGTGCCTATAAAATATACCAAAGTGTTGTCAAGACTATCTACAATCTTCTCCGCAGTGATAGCTGGAAACTGATCTCTGACAACACTGATCGCATAGACAAGAGAGTCCGCATTTTGGATGTATTTATTTGACAAAAACAATTTATACATCTCATCAGAAATAGCAGATTTTGTATATCTAAATCTATTTTCGTCTCGGCGTTCTGTCTCAATAGATGGACGATCACCAAATTTCATAACGACCTTATCTGTCGCCAAAGCATCAAATAACCAAGTCATTTTTGTTCCTTCTGGCACGACAACATCACCAGAATTTGAGATTACTTCGTCCTGTCTACCTACATAAGCTGGAAAATCAAGTGCAATACTGAAATCTGTCAGATTTGGTTTTTCGAGCACATCGAGTGTAAAATCTTCAGAAACAACTGACCCTGATTGCATATGGAATGGTACATCTTGTTGTACATTCTTAAAAATATAACTAAAAGATGTAGGCGCATCCT
This sequence comes from Rhyacophila brunnea, assembly GCF_057557595.1. Classification (NCBI taxonomy): domain Eukaryota; kingdom Metazoa; phylum Arthropoda; class Insecta; order Trichoptera; family Rhyacophilidae; genus Rhyacophila; species Rhyacophila brunnea. The sequence continues at coordinate 23,375 of NW_028232958.1, forward strand.
TTTGCATTTTATATTGAAATCCATCTATCACTACGAATACTTCATTAGGTATCACATTGCCTGATACATCGACCTTGAGTGTATAATCTTGAAACTGGATTACTTTAAGTTTATCAGCATCCACCATGTAAGAAAATGGCGCAGCTTTCGCAAATTTTTTATCGTTCTGGATGATCCGAGATGTACTGTCTGTTATCAACCCTGGTGCTATGACAAGTACGCCCGCCAGCAATAATAGTGGAGGTAAAGCGTATTTGAGATAACGTTTATTAGCATTGAAATCGATAGCTGATTTGAATGGAACAAGTTTGATTTCATTCGTCTTCTGCTCTATACTTGCCTTGATGAGGGAAGCATTGGCTTCTCCTGATTCTTGGCGTTTGAGCTGAAGGATGTTAAGTAATTTATCTTTTACATCACCAAAATGATCTCCTATGATCATGGCTGCATCTTCATGACTGATATTCTTACCTAACTTAAAATATCTTATGAGCGGATTGATAACCCAAAATCCAAGACCAGTCAGCGTAGTACCAAAAAACGAATAGAAGAAAAACTTTCTAACTCCCGTGCCGAAGTAGAAAAAGTGCTCTAATGCCGCATAAGTTAAGAAAATGGCACCTACTATACCTATAGTGTATAAGCTGCCCCTTATTAACTTATTGACATAAAATTTGCGGATAAATTGATCAAGTTTTTCGATCAGTATTGTATAGTTAGTCTGTTGTCCACTCATATCTTAGGATCCGTGTATGCTTGAAGTATGCAATAATTTCTAAATTCTTAAACAAATACTTAACATTCAAAGTACCTAAATCGTTCAGCACTTTGGAAAAGTCATAGGCTTTTGAATATAAAAACAATGTAAGTTACATCTATTCTTACAAAAAGTCAATAGACAGAGGATAATTTTAAGGAAATTTTATCGACAATATGAAAAGTCATTTTATTTATCGCTGCTCTTCTTTCCAATAACAAACACAGCGACTAAGCCTACAATGGTTGTAGTTCCAAAAATACCTGCAACGGTATCGTGCCCATACATTGCCAAAATTGCAGCCAACCCCATACCAACGATCCCAAGAGCAAAACCAAAATATTGACCACGTCTACTTTGATTTAGTTCTTCTCTAATTGCAAGATTCTCTAACGATATTCTATGATTAGACTGATTTTCGGCCATTTTCATAATCCTTTCAGCTCCATTTTCGATGACATCATTATACTCAGCCAATAATTTAGGTGGTGGCAAAGGTCCGCTAAATGATTCCCTTATAGCAATAATTTGGAAGGCACGAATAATTTCATTTCGTTTTTCTTTAGGAATTGAATTGTCATTAATAATTAATTCAATTTCATCAGGAAGATCTAAATCAGCAGGTAAATCTAACTTTTCAATTTCTTTATTTGGCTTCTTGCTAGACAAAATAACTATTTATTATTTTGAGTTCTAGATGCCTTTAAAGACCATTTAATATCTTGACCAATAACTCCCCAATCTGATTTTATAGCCTTAGAATCGGCGTCATGGGCGTTTTTTGAATAATCGAATTTAAAATAATTTCCAGAAATATTCAAAACACTTCCCATTCCTCGCAAAAAAGAAGTCCTTGGGAAAAGTAAATTGGTCCTAAATTTTAATGTTTCGTTCATTTTTTTAACCTTTAACTGCAAAGATATGTAATCTATTTAAAATAGAACGAAAAATTAATGATTTAAGTTTTATAAAACAATTAATATTTAGTCAAAATTTCACCCAAATAATCCGAATTAAAATCCAAACTCTTCACTATACTTGGCACGAAGCATTGGAGAAGTCTCTTTTGTGACTATTTCTTTGATCAATGCCTGCACTTTTGTTGATAATGTACTAGCAGCAGATTCAGTACTCGCTTTGCCTTGTAGAACTTCATCAAGTGTACTCAATGTCTTAATAGCCATATATTTACGATAGATATTACCCGCAGGATCACCAGCGATTACATGGAGTACATCAACAGATCGTTCTATGGTTTTGACTGATCTCTGACTTAGGTACGTGCCGTATGCGCCATAGAAATCCATTAATTGCTCCGTCGATACTTTTTTAGCTTTTGATTCAAAATAAGTCAATACACCATCATCTTCACTCTCTAATATTTGTGCAAAAGCAGAAGCTAGATTGTCTGACGGCTCATTCTTGTATCGCTCAAAATATTTTAAAGCTTTCGTTTGGTCACTGCCCAATATGCTTATCGCCGTACTCAAAACTGGATATGCTTGTTCGCTTTCCATCACTAATGTACAAATATTAGTAGGATCGTAATCTTCAATGGCTGTAAGACTATATAATGCCGCATTTCGTACCTCTGAATGCTTATCGGCTACAGCCAATTTCTCCAACTTATCAATATATTTTGGAAATTTCATAAGACTATCACCCATAGATTGTATACCGATCATTCTGATCAAATTTGATGGATCTACCAATGCCTTATCTATCAAGGGCTCAGAAGAGATCATTCGTTGACCTTCTGGCGTATTATTTAATAATGAATAGGCATAAACTTTATCATACAAATGCGGTGAATTCATAAACTGTCCATACAACGCCTCTACTGATTTGACTTCATCAAATAATCCCAAAACTACATTCTTACCATCAAGTACATAAGCCAATGGTTCATCAATATTCTCTAAAACAAACTGTTCTTTCATTTTAGTGACTTTGACCGGCTTCGTAATTACTTTTCCGCCAGGATAATAAATCGCCACATCAAACGGCACAATGAACGGTTGATGGTAGTCAGCCGGTGTCTCAGATTGATCTACATCGATAGTAAGTGTGCGGGCAGATTTGTTGTAGTCGTACTTGACCTTAAACATCGGATGTCCTTGACCCAAAAACCACTGATCAAAAAACCAGTGCAGATCTTCTCCTGTCGTATCTTCAAAGGCCATACGTAGCTCATCAACCTCAACAGCTGTATAGGCGTTGTCAACAAGATATTTGTTCAATCCTGCAAAAAAAGCATCATCTCCTAAATAACTTCTAAGCATGTGCAATACTAGACCGCCTTTGTTGTAGCTGTGGGCATCAAACATCTCCTCTTTGTTCTTATAAAAATAATGAATCAAAGGGTGTACTCCTGATTGTGACGCACTCAAATAGCCGTTGAGCTCATTGAGTCTGTGGTATTCAGCACGATCTCGACCATATTTATGCTCTTGCCAAAGATACTCCGCATAGTTTGCAAATCCTTCATTGAGCGTCAAATTTGACCAATCTTCACAAGTCACCAAATCACCAAACCAATGATGCATCATCTCGTGTGCAACTATGACATCATTATCGTTATCGATCAACTCGCGTTCGGTTTTCTGTACGAAATCGCCAAAAATAACTGCTGAAGTATTTTCCATCGCACCAGAAACATACTCTTTTACGATCACTTGTGCATACTTATCCCATGGATATGGATAATCAAGCTTTGATGAGAAAAAACTCAACATTTCTGGCGTATGGTTGTATATTTTTTTTGCATATTTTGCCCATCCCTTTTCTACTAAGTAATGAACAGGCTTCCCTTCCCACTGATCCATTTCTTCATGAAACTCACCTATTGCGATCATGGCTAGATATGGCGCATGTGGTTTATCTTGTTTCCAGTGATCAGTTCGTGTTCCATCCGTATTTTTACGCGATGATATCTTAAGTCCATTTGATAGTGTTGTGTACTTGTCTTCGATAGTCAGCTTTATTTCTTGTGTAAAGCGCTCATTGGGTTTGTCAAATGTCGGGAACCATCTGCTATTGTTTTCAGTCTCTCCTTGTGTCCATATCTGACTAGGTAGATCAGGATCTGTGCCGAGTGGATCTATGAAGAATAGGCCTTTGTCAGATGTTATCGCATCACTACCTGAAACCTTATTCTCGTTAGGCTTGGCTACATAATCGATGGACACTACAAATTTGTCTTTTCGAGTATAATTTGTGCCTAGATCGACATTCAATGTTTTGTTATCATAAGTATACTTTGCTACGTTGGTGTTGACTTTGACACTTTTGATATCAAAACCTACAGCATCGAGTTTTACTTCTTTGATCGGTTGAAAATATGGCTTTATCATGAGATCAGCTTTACCGATGACATGCTGTTTTGCCCAGTCAAATCTTAGATCCAAAGATGTATGCAAAATATCATATACCATCGTAGTAGTGGCGTTATAAACCTTAGGGAATGTATCCTTAGGTTCACTGCCCTCTGGGGACACAACAATAGAATCTAGCATCCTCTCCATCATTTCTTCTTCAAAAACAGTCTCAGGCAATTGTTTTTTAGTTTTACAAGAAGCAATAGAGGCAACTAAAACGAGTACGATCAGATAGTTTACAAAAGTAGATTTGAATGTCATTTTTTATGATTTGGACGCAAAAGTATATAAATTCTAGATTTTCAAGCCAATCAGGTCATTTATGTAAACATCTTTAATCAAAAAAGTAAATATCTATAATCAAAAAAGCCAAGGAATACACTTTTGAATTCCTTGGCTTCCACGTTTAATCACAAACTTTAATCGATAAATGACTTTAGAAGTCACCCGTTCTATTGTTATAATGCATTAAGTCATGCAGGTGTGACAAAAAAGTGAGCCTATTTTGAAAAAAATTACATACTTCCGATTAAAAAACAGCTATAAAACACAAGAGCCCTGACAATGAAGTCAAGGCTCTTGATATTTCGCTACTAGCTAAGCTAGTATCTAAGGCTAATTAGTGAGCCGCTGGTGCTGTAGTATCAGCTGCAGGAGCAACTACTGCATTAGTATCAACAACTGGAGTCTCAACAACTGGAGTCTCAACAACTGGAGTTTCAACAGCTTTGTTGTCTTTACAAGCTACGAATGATGCAGCAACGAATAAACCTAGGATAAATGACTTCTTCATGAAATGATGTTTTAATATTTTATTTAAAATTGTAATGCAAGAGTAGGAAGAATAATTCATTCACAAACTATCGTTAAACAATCATTAACAAACATTCAATAAATCTTTGAAGTCTGTAGCCATTTAATGCCATTAATTGACATATTAGTGCTAATTGTAATTTTTAAAACACTACTTTTTTGCAATCAAACTTTCCATCAAATTTATCAAAAGTCGAACACCAAAAGCAGTTGACGTGCGTGATTTTGCATATTCGCTGTCTGTAAAAGCAACGCCAGCAATATCAAGATGAACCCAGTTAGGATGATTTTCTACAAAATACTCTAAAAATTTAGCCGCTGTTATTGCACCAGCTACTGGTCTTGTACTCAAATTTTTAATATCAGCTATGTCGGAATGCATTTCAGCCGTGTAGTCATCCCAAATAGGCAGTCGCCATACTCTTTCAGTAGATTTATCTCCAGCTGCAGAAACCATTGTAGCGAATTCATCATTGTGCGAAAACATGCCAGCTGCTACATTTCCTAAAGTAGCAACAATGCTACCTGTTAATGTTGCTAAGTCTACAATATATTTAGGTTTGTATTTATCTATTATATAAGATAGTCCATCAGCAAGTACTAATCTACCTTCCGCATCCGTATCGATGACTTCTATAGATTTCCCACTATAAGAAGAGATCACATCACCTGGACGGATACTATTGGCATCAACGGCATTTTCAGCACTTGGTACTACTCCGACTATATGTATGTCTAATTGCAATCGAGCCGCAAGCTCCATTGCGCCTATCACAGCGCCCGCACCTCCCATATCACACTTCATAAAGCCCATATTGAGCGAAGGCTTAATGGAAACCCCTCCAGTGTCGAAGCTTATACCTTTGCCAACCATACCTAATTTAGGATTCTTGGATTTACTTCCCTTAGGTTTGTATTCCATTACGATCAACCGTGATGGTGTAGCACTGCCCTGCCCTACTGCCAGCAATGCGTGCATACCCATTTTTTTGAGCTGCGGCTCATCGTATATTTTGACAGAATAGCCCCAAGACTTCCCTGATTTCGCAGCTACATTTGCTATATAAGTGGGTGTTTTTATATTTGAAGGATGATCTACTAGTGACATAACTGTCATTTGAGACTCTGCGATATGCAGTCCTTGATTTGCAAAATTCACTTGACTCTTAGTTACTATGATGTTGATCGTAGCAGGATTGTTGCCATTTGTAGTTTTGAAGTGACTGATACGATAAGTAGATAAAGCGGCACCCGCTGTAATCATGAGCGTGGTTTGATCATCATGTCCTTCTGTAAGAATATCAATCACGTCTTTTTCCATGCTTTTAAGACCATTGACTGCAGACCTGATCATCTGGGTTACTTTAAGTGCTTCATTTTGATCACCTAAACCCACGAGTACAACTCTGCCCTTGGATGATGGGTTGATAATGCTTAAAACTTCTTTTGCGTCAGCTTTAAAAAATTTCTTAACATCCACACCAGTATGTTTCTCCAATTTTTCAAAGTCTAAAACAGTTTGAGAAACTGGGATGACAATGATTGTCGGCTTTTTAGAAGGTGTCGCTTGTAAGTGTACTGACATAGTTGTATGATTGCAGTTAATTGGAATAAACTTATTTAGAATTTCGAAAAGTAAAGCCACTGAAGTGCAAGTGGAAACTGTTGTCCCCAGTGAATTTCTTTGTGTTGACCTGTAGGGTTGTGTGAGAAAATTATATCAAAATTTTGAAATTGTCGCTTGTTTTGTAGAATATTGTCAAGCCTTTTGACTTGCGCGAAATGGTTAGCACTTTCCATACCTCCAGCATAAAGATAGATATCCGTTGAACCTTGCGGAGTAAATTTTTGAGCCATTTCGTAAATCTCTTCTGAAATCCAAAGACTCGGTGAAAAGATCATCATGTTTCCAAAAACTTCTGGATAATGAAAACCCGCATATAAACTTATCAATCCACCTAAACTACTTCCACCTATTCCAGTCGACTTTCGGTCACTCTTGACCCTAAACTTACTGTCTATCATGGGCTTCAAATGTTCAACCATAAATCTCAAGTAAAGACTTCCTTCAGCTTCGGAATATCTTGGGGTAGCATGAGGCAAGTATTCTTGAATTCTCAATATACCACCATGATCAACGGCTACAATAATAACATCTCCCATACCATCACTGGCCAATCGCTCAAGTGTCTTGTCAACTCCCCAATTACCATATGGAGCATACTCGTCAAATAAATTTTGCCCATCATGTAGATACATTACGGGGTATGATTTATCAGTTTCATAATAGTCATGAGGCAATAAAACCGCAATGCGTCGTGTTCGATTAAGCTGAGGAATCTCATAAGCTTCATCTAAAACTTCGATTTTTGGATAGTACGGTCTGGTTAGGTTCTGTGTCATAAGGAAGGCAAAAGTAATCAAAATCCTATATTTACAAAAAAATAGAGCAACTTTAAGATAGAAAAACTAACTAAATCGCAAATCAATTGTTAATTTTTACGTCTAAACAATGTTAATATGATGATAAATAATTATCTTTGCGCTCCATTTGAAAAAGTTCATAACCAATGAGTATTCTAGATCATTTTTCGTTGCCCTATCAAGGTTTGAAAGATGGAATGCACGAATACCATTTTGATGCGGATGATTCCTATTTTGCTGCTTACGAAGCTAGCCCTATATCGGTTGGTAATGTAAGTATAGATGTAAAAATCGAAAAAAAGGCAAATATAAGTATGATCAATTTTGAAATAAGCGGATGCGCAAATGCAGCATGTGATAGATGTCTAGCTGATATAAGCCTACCAGTCAAGGGCTCTTATCTTTGGCATATAAAACAAGGTACTGCTGATTCAGAAGGTGATGATGTGATATTTATTGCACCAGAAGAGCCATTTTTAAAGCTCGCCGATGTTATATATGAACTAATCATAGTGTCAATGCCTATATTAAATAGGTATGATTGCGAGTCCGATAATCCCAAACCATGTAATATGGACGTTTTGAATAAACTGAATGAGAAAATAGATTTACCAAAAGAGACACCTGAAAAAGGGAGCTCAATATGGGATAGTCTGAAGAATATAGATTTGAATTAGATTGATAATATACAAAATTTTGAACAATGGCACATCCGAAGAGTAGGATCTCGAAAGCTAGAAAGGGTAAAAGAAGAACGCATCACAAAGCAGTAATGCCACAATTAACTATTTGCAAAACAACAGGCGAGTCACACATGATGCACAGAGCTTATTGGCACGAAGGTAGTATGTACTACAAAGGCCAAGTTGTAATCAAAGCAAAGGAAGTAGAAGAGGTAGAATAAGTCCTTTTTGACTAAAAAATTATATAAGAGCTCCATATATCATCAGATATGTGGAGCTTTTTGTGTTTTATCAACTCTAGGTATAATTTGGTATTCCTAAATTCAATAAGTTCGAAAACAATTTTTTACATTTGATCTTAATTCCTAAAAATATAAAATCTTCAATAAATGAAAACAATCATTAATAGCCCTCATGCTCCCACTCCTATCGGCCCATACAATCACTCCGTTTTAGTGGGTAATACTTTGTATATGTCTGGTCAGATTGCCTTTGATCAAGCTACCGGACATTTAGTGTTGGAAAATATCGAAGATGAAACCCACCAAGTAATGAAAAACATACAACACATATTAACTGCAGCTGGGATGACTTTTGAAAACATAGTCAAATGTTCCGTTTTTGTGTCAGATATGGAGATGTATGGTCGTATCAATGCTGTATACGCTAGTTATTTCAATGATGATACCGCACCTGCAAGAGAACTAGTACAGGTTGCTAATTTGCCTCGATATGTCAATGTAGAAATTAGTTGCATCGCTGTCAAATAATGATTATATTTGGTATTTGAACGTTTATCCTTGGTATTTGATAATTATAATAAATTTATTTAAAAAAATACCATATTCCATCATAGCATTTTTATACGGTGAGTTAAATTTTATTATATCATAAATCCATATTCTAATCCTTTTACACATTAGAAATCTAATGTTAAAGTCTGTGTGCGTGCACAAAAAGCACAAAGCACACTTTAACTACAAGTATAATTTTTTAAATCTAGATAGTTTTGTAATTTAAAATTGTTGGTTAATTTTACTGAAGTATTCAATAATTATTAATCAAAGTCACAATTTTATGTACAAAATTTCACACTTAAAAAAATGGTGCACAGCTATTTTTCTGCTTATTCTAATGCAAGCAGGAATCTACGCTCAAGCGACCTTCAATCTCAAGGGCAGCGTTAAAGATGCTAATGATGAAGCACTTATCGGTGCTGCCGTTACCATTGACGGTACCTCTATGGGTACTATTACTGATATAGATGGCATGTATGATATCAGCGGCACGTTGCCTGCTGGACCGTACAAAGTAACAATTTCTTATGTAGGACATAGCTCTTCACAAAGAGAATTTTCACTTTCGGATGGTCCTAATGATCAAATTGTAGAAGTAGTTCTGGACAAAGATGCGCTTTCTCTTGATGAAGTGCTTGTCACAGGTTCTTCTCAGAATGCGAAAAGAAAACAATTAGGTAATGCCATCACATCTATCAAAGCAGCTGACATAGCTAACTCTGGTACAGGCAACGCTCTCACATCACTCCAAGGTCGAGTACCTGGAGCTAAGATCACACAAGTATCGGGTGATCCCGCAGGTGGTATCAATATCAGTTTGCGTGGTATCAACTCCATCTCTGGTGGCTCAGATCCACTTTATGTTATCGACGGGATTATCGTTAGTAACAGTGCAACAGGCGTGACACAAACCGGAAACAACGCAGGTGAAGGAATCGTAGGTACACCACGATTGGCTGACATTAACCCTAATGATATCGAAAGTATGAATATCATTAACGGCGCCGCTGCAGCGGCTATTTATGGTTCAAGAGCCGCAAATGGTGTTGTACTTATCACTACCAAGCGTGGTGTAGCAGGAAAGCCCAAAATCACTGTGGGCACTAGTTTGAATGTCAACACATTGAGAAAAAAAGTTTATATCTCAACCTACGGAAAACAATTTGGTTTTGCAGGACTTAGACTTGGTAATATATCTGCAGTCACAGCAGCCCAAATTACGGCAAATCCAGGTATTACGACAGTAGAAGTAGTTAGAGACGGAGCTAAAGCGGCACTTTCAACTAATCTCGTGGATGTAACACGTTATGACTATCAAGATCAAATCTTCCAAACAGGAACTGGTACTGATAATTTTATTAACTTCAGTGGCGGATCAGAAAAAACCAAATACTTTGCTGGTGTTTCGTACATGAAAAATGAAGGAATCGTTAAAAATACAGATTTCCAACGTCTAGGTTTTAGATTGAATCTGGATCAACAACTTACATCATGGGCAAATATTTCAGTAGGTTTGAATGCCATCAGAAGCAATGGTTCAGATTTACCTACTGGCAATGTATTCTGGTCCCCAGTGAACTCAGTAAATATTACTAATAATATCTGGAACATCGAAGATCGAGACGCTAATGGAAACCTAAAAGCCGTAGAGCCTTCAAGGGTAAATCCATTATCTGTCATCGAAACTTTCCAAATCGATCAAAACGTAACTCGTGCATTGTCTAATGTCAAATTGAGTTTATTCCCGTTTGATGGATTACAAGTTGATTTAATAGGAGGAATTGACGGATTTTCACAAATTGGAACTCAGTACATTCCACTTTACCCATATGCGGGAGTAGCACCAACTTTCTTGGCAAGTGGATATGCTTCGACAGCAAATAACGCATCTTTTCTATATAATACTGATGCCAATGTTACCTATAACAAGACATTTGGAAAAATTTCATCAAATACAGCTGTAGGATATGGATATCAGAACTCTAGAGTAGATTATACTCAGTCAAATGGAGAAAATATTGCGCCAGGTTTTACATCTGTTAATGGCTCGCCAAACAGATTAACTACCTACTCTCGCGCTTCACAATGGATCGATGGATTCTATGGACAACAGACATTTGGGTACAAAGATCAATTGTTTGTCACAGGTGCTGCAAGGGTTGACAACTCATCCATATTCTCAAAAACACAGCGTAACCAAGTTTATACCAAAGCAAGTTTATCTTGGTTAGTATCTGAACTCGGTTTTTGGAAAAAGGATGGAGGTATTGGAAAAGCTATCAATAGTGCGAAATTAAGAGCTTCGTTTGGAGAAGCTGGTGGTGTTACTGCCATCGGTCCTTACGATCGTTTCAACTTGATAGGAAGCAATAACTATCTAGGTAAGAATACACTAACACCTAACACACAATTGGCTTTTGAAAATGTGGCTCCTGAGCGTACACGTGAAATAGAAGTGGGCGCAGACTTAGGTTTTTTAAAAATCGTATAGGTTTAGGAATTACATACTATACACAAAATGTTTTTGATCTATTAGTCAATAAGCAATTGGCTGCATCAGAAGGTGGACTTAGCCGTCTTGACAATGTAGGTGAAATGGAAAACAAGGGTATTGAGCTTTCTTTGAATGTAAATGCCATATCTAAAAAAGACTTAAGCTTGGACTTCTTTAGTATCTATGGACGCAATAGAAATATTGTTTCAAAATTAGGCTCGCCAACCGTTGCCATAACTACTGTTTCTGGAGCACCTATTTTCTTAATAGAAGGCCAACCAGCCAGTGTATTTTATGGAACTTATTATGCTTCAGATGCTGATGGAAAACATATCTTAAACCAATGGGGACTTGAACAAACAGAAAAAGGAACGGCGGTTGCTTACAAAGCTGGAGATGCTATTCCGGAAGGCAGTTATGTGCTAGGTGGACTTCTTTACACTTCTAAACGAGGGGCTGATGGCCTTCCTACAGGTGGAGCTTTACGCAAGATCATAGGAGATCCAAATCCTGACTTCACTTTATCTTTTGGAACAAATCTTAAATACAAAAAATTATCATTCGGACTATTATTAGATGGTAGTTATGGTGGAGATGTATTTAATGCCGATCGTCGTACACGACAAGGAGTTGGTATAGGTGATTATTCTGAAAAAGAATTAAAAGGTGAATTACCACGTGGATATATACATTCGATCTATCCTATCGAAGAGTGGAGAATTGAAGATGGTTCCTATACTAAATTGAGAGAAGTATCTTTAGGTTATTCATTGCCAAATACACTTATAAAAGGTATGAGTGAGCTCACATTTACGATCATAGGCAGAAATCTTCACTCATTTGACAGTTATGATGGATATGATCCTGAGACTAATGCTGGTGGTGTATCTGACAGACTCCGTGGTATAGATTTCGGAAACGTTCCGATCCCTCGCACTATCCAGTTTGCATTGAGAGGAAGTTTCTAAACCAAAATAATTTATTGACAATCAATATAAAAACATATGAATAATATATTTAAAAAAATAGGGTTTGCACTGATCATTTCATCAGTTGCCCTAACATCTTGTTATAGAGATGATTATCTAAATCCGAGTCAAGCATCAAACGAATCAGTTGTTAACAATACATCTGGACTTTTGGCGCTTTGTAATGGCCTGCAATTTAGATACAGTGTAGGTAGACAATCACCAATGTATGCTAATATCACAGCAAATGGACTAAGCACAAATGAATTACTTGTTTTGAATCAAGGAAATACAGATGAAGCTAACTTGCAAGCGGGTAAAGCAAATGTAGTTCAAAGTAATGCTGTCGTCGCAAGATTATGGAACAATCTAATCTTCTTAAAGCTAACGCTGATCTTATTTTAAGTAATATAGCAGTCGTAGGTGATGCTGGCACTAAAAATGCAATTCTTTGCTATGCACATATGTACAAAGGGCTGGCATTATTACACTTAGGTACTTACTGGGAACAAGCTCCGCTTTCGATCGGAAGTGCAGCAGTATTTTCTCCTAGATCAGCTGTACTAGCTGAAGCTATCAAAAATTTTGAATTAGGTGCTGCAGCGGCGGCTGGAGGACCAGTATTTCCTACTGCTCTTCAAGGAGGTATGAGTTTTCCTGATGCATTTGCGGCATTATTAGCTCGTACTTATAATATGACTGGTAATACTGCCAAAGCATTAGAATGGGCTAATAAAGTAGATTTAACAAAGAAAAGTGAGTTTATATATGATGAAGTAACTCGTAACCCCATATTTGATGTTGCCTATAGCAATGTGAATGTTTATGAGCCTATAGATTTTAATTTGGGCCTTTCTGGCGGCCTATTACCAGCTGAAACAGATGGCAGAGTATTATTCTATTTGAAATCTAAGACTTTTGTTCCTACAGTTAACGAAGGTAAAGGCTTCTTTACAGCTAATAGTACTAGGATTCCATTGTATCTACCAGGCGAGATGACACTTATCAAAGCAGAATGTCATGCACGTGATAAAAACTTTGGTCTTGCAGTAGAAGAACTTAATAAAGTACTTACAAAGACAGCAGACCCTTATGGTGTGAATGCAAACCTGCCTGCCTATAATGGTCCAACGACAGAAGCTGACATACTCGCTGAAATTTATAGAAACAGATGTATAGAATTATTCAATTCAGGATTGAAGCTTGATGATAGTCGTCGTTTCGGCCGTCCAGGTCCAAAAGATGCTGGGTCTGAGCGTACACGAAATTATTATCCATATCCATCATCGGAGCGTGATAATAATCCTAGTACACCTGCTGATCCAGAAATCTAATCATTAGGTAAAATTTTAAATTATTAGTTAATTTAGCCCTGGCGTCGAAAGATTTCAGGGCTTTTTTTATAAACACCTAAAACCTTTTACCGTTCTCCATTAGCCATTATCCTTTAAATAGCCATAAGGGCAATACCTACATTTACTTCTGCAACAGTAGCCTCGTTTGAAATGATAATGAGATGTAAATACTAACATTGGACCTTCGAAATAAAACTCCTCTCTATCTTCACTTTCAAGTGCTATTTGCAGTAATTCACCAATACAATGCTTACATAACGATTGAAAAAACGTTTGATGCAAATAGGATTCTAACTCTACTGGAAATGTATCCTCTTCGATTGAGCACTCTCCCACCCTTTTAGATATGGACATTACAGATTGACAGCGTTGACAGATCATGACAAGGTTTGATATACTAATAATGACCCTAGATAGGCCATCAAACTCATGAAGACAAACTGTATGATCGGCCATCGCCAGCTCGCAGTCTCTCTTCTCGTTACTGCTAATGTGCTCATACATTGCATAGCAAAGACATAGAATACCAGCAATGATAATGCGGTAGCAGGAGTGTAGATTTTTTCACCAGTATCAGGTTTCACTGCTGATGCCATTTTTTGCCGTAAGGTAGATTCATCATTGACATCTCCTACACTATAGATTGTCGCCATTGTACCCACAAACACTTCGCGGGCTGCAAAAGAAGTAATCAACGCTATACCGATCTTCCAGTCAAAACCCAATGGTTTGATAGCTGGCTCAATAAATCTACCAACATGACCTATGTATGATGCTTCCAGTTTATTACTTGCTAGGATAGCTTCGGCATTCTCTTGTGGGTGTGATGCTAAGAAGGTTTGAGATTTTTGTTCGGCATTTTGCATCGCTTTGGTAGGGCCATACGAAGCCATAAACCATAATACTATCGATATGAGCAAGATCGTTTTTCCAGCACCGATGACAAATGACATCACTTTCATCTTGACAGTCAACAATACATTTGTCCACATGGGTGACTTATAATTAGGCAATTCCATCATTAGAAATGAGCCTGTCGTCTCTTTGATAAATGGTTTTAATAGTAAAGCTGAAACCAATGCTCCTACGATTCCGAGAATGTATAGCCCCATAAAAGCCAAGCCTTGGCTATTGAAAATACCCCAAACTTTAATATAAGGTACAACGAAACCAATCAAAATAGCATAAACTGGAAGTCGAGCTGAGCAACTGATCAACGGACTCACCATGATGGTGATAAGCCTTTCTCTTTGATTACTAATGGTACGAGTAGCCATGATAGCTGGTATAGCGCAAGCAGCACTTGAAATCAAGGATACCATACTTCGGCCATTCATACCAAATCTACGCATAATATTGTCAAACATAAAGACGGCTCTACTCATGTAACCTGACTCTTCTAGAAAAGAAATCATCAAAAACAAGATGGCTATCTGTGGGACAAATACTATCACACCGCCCAAGCCTGCCCAGAGCCCATTCACCAACAAATCTGAAATCCAGTGTGTCGGCAGATGCGATGACAGCCATTGACCAGTCGATGCGAAACCTGCTTCAATAAGATCCATAGGTAAGGCCGCCAACGAATAAATCGCTTGAAAAACGATCATCATAAGCGTAAAAAAAATCATCGGACCAAAAAACCTATGCGTTATCACATCATCGATTCTATCTGTCCACGACCTAAGTTCAGGGGAACGTGAAGTCAATACTTTTTTTGAAACAGGAACAATCGACTCAAATCTTGACATCGTCTCCTGCACTTGCAGTCTGAGATCCTGGAAACCATTCTTATCAACGATATTTTTGATGGACTGTCTTTCTGGTTCCGAAAGATGCGGCAACCATTGATAATGATGAGCTATCAACTTAGCTTGATACTTTGTAGAAGCTGGAAAAAGTTGTTGAACTCCAATAGCTGTTTTAGTTTCCAATTCGTTCATTGGATAGATGGGAGTTTCATGTTTTTGATCATTAAACAATGCGCCAAACATAGCAAGTCTCAAAGTATCAAGGCCAACTCCTTGCCTTACAGAAGTTTGCACTATCGGTAGTTTGAGATAGGATTCTAGTGCACCGGTGTCGATTTTCTGATCATGACTTTGCGCTACATCAATCATGTTGAGTACAAAAATCATAGGAATTCCTAAGTCCCTAATCTGTGTAGCAAGCAGTAAATGACGCTCAAGCTGCGTTACATCTGCCACATAAACAACTAAATCAGGTCTAAATGGACCATTCTGTTGAATAAGCGAATCGACGACGATCTTCTCTTCTACACTATTGGGAAAAAAACTATAAGTACCTGGAAAATCTATCAAACGGATTAATGTAGTCTCTGCTAAATGTATGATAGCTGACTTTTTATCAACGGTAACTCCTGGAAAATTAGAAACATCTTGATGCAATCCTGTCAAAAAATTGAATAATGACGACTTGCCAGAATTCGGATTGCCTATGAGAGCAACCGTTTTAGGTTTGTTATCTTGATTTATTCCCATTATGGTTCGATCGTGATTGAAGCCGCTTCTTCGATACGAACAGCTAACTGATGACTACCGAGTTTGATATAGTAAGCACCACCGAAAGGCGCTATCCGTACAAGTGTAACTTTGGTACGTGGTAGCAAGCCAAGATTTAGAAGCTTACAAGTGTATGTATTTTCGTTGACTTCGGCGATGTAGGCGCTTTCTCCGGGCTTCAGATCAGCTAATGATTTGGATGTGCTCAATGCGTTCTTGTTATTTAGACTAAATACAGATTGCAAAGATAAGGCTTAAAAATAAATTACACTAAAATGGCTGAAATAAACTTTCGATTATGAGACAATCTTGAGAAAATGATATGCTTCGGCTTACTAATAATTAGCATCACATCTTTACCCATTCCCCAGTCCCTATGATTTTGCTACTTTGATAGATCTTATAAATATATGTCCCTGTTGGTAACTCAGATAAATCAAATGTCGTAGACCCAGACCCAACACCATCTTGTACAAAGACATTGCGCCCATTCGTATCATATATACGCACATCTACATCACCTGAGATTCCTGTTATATCTATGGTGAGTGGGCCAGAAGATGGATTTGGGTAAGATTTGATAAGCGTAAATTCCTTATCTACATTGTGTGTCCATGAGATATTGCCATTTTCATTAAATTTGATCATATAGGCTACTTTCTCACTACCGGACCAATTGTATCTACCTCCGTACACAATGATGCCATTATCATTGGTCGCTTCAAGACCCCACATAGCATATCTATATTCATTTAAGCTACTATAATTTATCTGCCACTTTTTATTAAGATTTATATCAAATTTACCCAGATGAAATTTCAAAGCTCCAGAGAAAGGGCTGTTACAGGTTGCTGTATATATTGAACTATCTGGAGACATATCAAACACATTCGCAGGCAAAGTATAACCGACCTCTGTAATTATACCATTATATTTTTTTACTTTGAGATTATCGTCTAGATAATATAACAAAGAACCACCACCATCGTATTCGGCAGGAGACGCAATACCTTGCAATGTACCTACTAAAATCTTATTAGACCCAATTCTGATAGCTTTACTTTGATTTCCTGAAGGCATTATTTTTTGAGAAGTTTCTAATGGTATCATGGACGAAATAAACTTAAAGTTTAAATCAAGCCTATAAATCTCTGCACCCAAACATTTAAACTCGTCCTTAAATGCTATAATAGACATGCACGAGACCTGACTTTCAATTTCAGTATCTGAAATTATATTTGCAGCATTATCTATCTTAATAAAATGTTGTTTTCTCCCAGATGCCCCGTCGCTAATGGCTGCTACAATAAAAATTGTATCAGTCTTACTCTTGTATACTCCATAATGATAAGGAACTGGATACTTATCACTAGAAATAGAAGTAGAAGTCAAAAAATGTATTTTTTCATTACTAAAATTCAAATCCTTATCCATAAACACAGTCATCATGTAATACCTATAACTACTGTCAGATACAGCTGTAGATGTCCCTATCATCATATATTTTTGCATAGATTCTAGCCAAATTGACTTAAAAAAAATTGTTGTTAACGTATCTATAGCCCAAGTCCTAGTCTTTAGTAAATTACCTTCACTATCATATAGGTTAACAAAATTCTTGCTGTATCTATAGTAAGAAGCCGACAACGTTATTAACTTTCCATCTTCTAGTTCTATAATCTGATCCATACGACCAGTGCTATCGATAGATTTATCCCATTCAAAATCTTGAGCTATTGCTATATTATTAGTGAGACACAAGAAAAAAAACATTTTGTAGAGCATATTTTTTGACATATCAATCATATTTTGAAATAAGGCCAAAATATTGCTACTTTGGCCTTAAATTATTCATTAAAAATAAATTTTACTGACAATTGCACCCTAAAGTTGGGAGTATAATTGGGGGCTGCGGTCTTGGTATTTTTGTTCCAATCGTTAAATAGCCTTCCCAAAAATGGTTAAATTCTGAACATAAAGGAAAAGTCCAATCCATTGATAAATTGACAACTTTCTTATTTGCTTGATTAGCAAGTCCCAAACAATATGATTCAGTGGAACCAAGTGTACTATTTAATTCAGGTGTAGTTAGACACCAATGGTTAATACCTGTCGCATTAAGTGAATTATAATTTACTGCTTCTTGGGCACCGCCTACTAATATTGGATTAAAGTAGGTTAAACAATTTGTTGAGCCACCACAACCACCTGGACCGCCAAGAAAATCATCAAAGCACGCTCCATACCACCATGTAGTAGGTAGATTTTGATGCGAATTTAGATAAATTGTCTGTGCATTTATTAAGGTATGTGCTGGGTCAGCACCACCTAACATATTATAAGTGGCTTTCTTACCTGTTTCTACAGATGACTTGATTGGCAAAGTTTGATTAACGCAAGTTCCCTGTTCCGCCCACAACTCACTCGTAAACTTTCTTTTCCAATTTGGTAAAGCCAAATCACCAGGTGATGGTGCTGATTCGCCGGCATTGCCAGTGACTACTGTCGTACCTACCGAAGTAGTAATCTCAACCTTTATACTATTACAATCATTTGTCAAGATGGTAACTTTGACAAACTTCAACTTCTTGTTTGCAAGGTTTGAGCAAAAGAATTTGCACTGAACCTTAGCTAGAATCAAAGCATATTTAGCGGCAAGTTGAGCGGCTGTTATCTTGCAGTCAGTAATAGGAATGATCGTCGAATCTTTTTTTGTCTCAATATCCCAGAATTTTTCAAAAGGCATAGAGTAAGTGTAGTTGATGGCATCTTCAGTTTGTTTCACAAACTGCACAGGCGTGTACTCGATAATTTCATTGGTACCTGTTCCTGTTACACCACCAGACCCATCTCCGCCACTAGTCCCGTCACCGCCCCTAGTTTCTGTCTTCTGTCCGTTGACAGATGCGATAAAATCTTTGATCTCTTGCGTTTTGGCTAAATCAGCCGGTGACATTTGTTCTTCAGCTATGCTGGCTGAACTCGGTACAGTTGTGTCCTTGGCGCATGATGAAAGGAGAAAAACTCCGAGCATCATAGCCATTAAGGGTTTAAAAACAATTCTGCAATTCTGCAATTCTGCAATTTACAAAAATTCTTCATGGTAACAAAATTTTATATGTTAAAAAAATAATTAAAAAAACTATTTGTTAAATATACTCAGAAATTTTGCACTTTATTCGTAGTCTCAATCGATTGTAGTTTCTGCGTGTATCGGATACAAAGGTATATCACTAAAACGGATTTGTCAAGTTTTTTATTTTATGGAAGCTCTTTATTAATTTAACTTGGAGTAAAATTATTATATAAATACAAATATATATCTGTTTTTCGCATATAATCAAACATAATATATTTTAAAGTATCAAATAAAATCGAATCATCAGGATATAATTTTTACAAAAATATTCAAATTTTATAAGTCGATAATATTGATAATCTTAATTTTTTAGCACAAAAAATACTATCATCAAGTATTATCAAGCACTCATTCCCTAAATATTTCATCATAACTCAACACTAAGCCGTCAAAAATATTGACTGGGATCATTTGACCAGTTCTCTTCATCACATCCTCACCCATTCCCCTGACCCTATCATCTTGCCACCTAGATAGATCTTGTAAATATATGTACCTGCTGGTAACTCAGATAAATCAAATGTCATTGATCCTGACCCAACACCATCTTGTACAAAGACATTACGACCTTGCATATCATATATACGTACATCTGCATTGCCATGGATACCTGCGATATCTATGGTGAGTGGACCAGAAGATGGATTAGGGTATATTTTGATAATAGTGATAGATTTTGGGTCAATATTTTCGGTAAAAACTAAATCTCCATTACAATTGAATTTGATCATATATGGAAAAATTTCTTGTGCATCTAGCACCCATCTAGCCCCCCACACTATAATTCCACCATCAGTAGTCGCAGTCATTCCGCGCAAGACTGTAAAAACAGTATCACCATTCACTGTTAAAGTCCAATTTGACTTGAGGCTTGAATCTAATTGCATAATTAAGAACCCATTGTGACCAGGACCAGCAAATGGCGGTTCTTGAACCGCTGTATAAATTTTGTTCCTATCATAAAAGTCTACAGCTTTTTGGGGCAACCCAAAAGCAAAAGCATTTATTCCGCCAAATGATTTTTGCTTTAAATTTTTATCTACTTTTTGGACAAGACAGCCTGTAGTAAAGCCCGAAGGAGAAAAACCACCTACGGATGAGCCAATCAAATATTGATCTTTGTTCCATTGAAGTGCCCTGACTTGATTACCACTACCAATTCCTATTTTTGTCCTATTTTTTTCTATGTAAATTTTACTAAAATCCTTCGAGATGTGATATGGCCATGTCCCAATACAGAGTATACTATCCGAAGCTATATCCTCAACTAATGCCCAGCATTTCAAATCAATATTGCCACCAATTGAATCTACTACAGTTTGGTATTTTATCGATCTATTAATTCTATTAATTCGCATAAATGAGTTCTGAGCATCAGTTGCAGCTATCTGTTC
The DNA here is from genome assembly GCF_057557595.1 of Rhyacophila brunnea. Lineage (NCBI taxonomy): Eukaryota > Metazoa > Arthropoda > Insecta > Trichoptera > Rhyacophilidae > Rhyacophila > Rhyacophila brunnea. Next base: position 44,098 of record NW_028232958.1, read on the forward strand.
AGCTATTTTTGTGTACCCTACTAAGAAAAATAAAGAATCATCTACAACGATCCCGTCCAGATGGTCAAAATGCGTATTAATGCCTACATCAAATACTGTATCGTATTTAATATTAAGATCACTATCAATCTCCAAATAAGATAAACTCCTGCTTGTAGTCCCTATCAAAACAGCCTTATTTTCATCAGGAAACCAAAACAGTTTATGAAATGAATTCTCAATTGTATCAAAACTGTACTCAATAGAATGCAATACTAATCCATTTTTGTCAATTTTGTTGATAATATTCTTTTTGGTGTAACCTGTAAACGACTCAACATTATTGACTCTTATAATATTATCATTACCAATGTTTTCACACAAATTAAAAACAGATAACATATATCGACTATCTGTGATATTCCATTCTCCTAATTCTTGAGCCTTTAGGATTACGGTTGTAAATACTATTATTATAAATACACTGCATACTAATTTGATTGATTTCATGTTAAAATTTTAAGTATTTAAAATGATATGGAGAGTAACATTATACCCTCCATATCACTATTATAAATTGGCGTCTAATTAATTACATAAACAAGATGCTCCTCCTGTAAACATAGGATCAATTACTACTTCAATAGGACGCGGAACTAATTTTCCTATTGTTAATAATCCAGCCCAATGAGCATTTTGATTATCTTGGCTTGAATATATATCGTACCAGCCATCGAGATCAATAAAGATTTTACCAGCTTGGCTTGCTCGGTTTGTACAAAATTGCTCTGAATGCAATGTATAAGCATCAAGTTCACTCGCAGTTACACAATAAGTGTCTTTATAAAGTTGGTTTCCAGTAGGTAATCCATAAGTAAAAGAACAGTGTTCTACAGATGAATTGTATCCACACCAAAATTTCCACCAATTAAGGTTTGGTGTTTCTGTAGCTCTTAAAACAATATCTTCAAGATCAATAATAGTTCCAGCTAGCTGCTGATTTTGGTTTGTCAGATTGTAGGTAGTATAGTCACACATTCTCTCACTTGAGATTACGTTGAAAGGTGTATTAGGTGATGTACACGTACCTCTAGTTCCCCATAAATCTTCAATGTGATTTTTTCTTACTCGTGTTGGTCTTGCTAGCAATTCAGGTTTGCCTATTGTCGTCTTGATTAGAACTTTTAGCTGATTACAATCTAAAAGTAAAATATTCAATTTAACAAACTTCACCTTTTTGTTTGCCAAATTGCTACAGTGAAATTGGCATTTCAACTTATTTAGAATAGCTAAATATGTAGCTTGCGTGTTAGGGATTTTACAATCCAAAAGAGCAATTAACAATGAATCCTTCTTTGTCTCTTGGTTTTTTACAGCATCAATACCATAACCATAGGTATAGTTTAATGCATCTTCAGTTTGTTTCACAAACTGCACAGGCGTGTACTCGATAATTTCATTGGTACCTGTTCCTGTTACACCACCAGACCCATCTCCGCCACTAGTCCCGTCACCGCCCCTAGTTTCTGTCTTCTGTCCGTTGACAGATGCGATAAAATCTTTGATCTCTTGCGTTTTGGCTAAATCAGCCGGTGACATTTGTTCTTCAGCTATGCTGGCTGAACTCGGTACAGTTGTGTCCTTGGCGCATGATGAAAGGAGAAAAACTCCGAGCATCATAGCCATTAGGGGTTTAAAAACAATTCTGCAATTCTGCAATTTACTAAAATTCTTCATGGTAACAAAATTTTATATGTTAAAAAAATAATTAAAAAAAACTATTTGTTAAATATACTCAGAAATTTTGCACTTTATTCGTAGTCTCAATCGATTGTAGTTTCTGCGTGTATCGGATACAAAGGTATATCACTATAACGGATTTGCCAAGTTTTTTATTTTATAGAAGCTCTTCATTAATTTAACTGGGAGTAAGATTATCACATAAATTCAAATATATATCTGTTTTTCGCACATAATCAAACATAATATATTTTAAAGTATCAAATAAAATCGAATCATCAGGATATAATTTTTACAAAAATATTCAAATTTTATAAGTCGATAATATTGATAATCTTAATTTTTTAGCACAAAAATACTATCATCAAGTATTATCAAGCACTCATTCCCTAAATATTTCATCATAACTCAGCACTAAGCCGTCAAAAATATTGACTGGGATCATTTGACCCTCTGTTTCATAATAATCTACTAGTTCGTAAATATCGGCTTTTAATACGTAGACCTTAACAGATTTAGAATCTGGATCTACAATCCAATATTCTCTAACTCCATTCTCTTGATAGAGCTTGTACTTGTCGACTTCATCCCATTTTTTATTGCCAGAAGATAGTATTTCTACGATAAGATCAGGTGAGCCAATACAACCAAAATCGTCCAATTTGTTGACATCACAAATGATAGAGATGTCGGGTTGGACAATTGTATCTATCTCATGATTAGCTAAACCTTTGTTTTTGATCAAACGTACATCAAAGGGCGCATAATATACATTACATTGATTATCATTAAAAAAAACTGTAAACAAAGTAGAAATCCTATTACTTATCTTCTGGTGTTTTCTCCTTGGAGCAGGACTCATTTTCACTATCAAACCTTTGATAAGTTCTATCCGCTCATCAAACTGCCATAATAGATAGTCTGCATATGAATATCGCTTAGTAAGGTCTAGTTGTGAAAGGTCAGTTATGGTTATCACTCATTTCTTATTTATACAAAGTTACTTCATTATTATGATAATCGTAAATGAAATTATACACTCATCAAAAACTGAATAGTATCAACACCATCAGCATAAGTCATGATGCCTGGGGTCTGGCTTTCGCCGAAAGGCAATACATCCAACCCATTAATTTCTGTTGAAGAAACTACACACTGAATTTCTGATATATGAGTTCCGATCCAAGTTTGTGCTTCTGCTAATGTTTGATATCGCTTGATATGCACTGTACCGATACGAGAGATGATAATATCCGACTCCTTCAAAACAACAAAATCATTATGCAAAAACACTTCCAAATTCAATAAATTGAGGGCAACATTGTAGTCAAAATTATTCTTGTATTTATTGTGAAAAGCCAGCTCTTTCTGATGTTCCCAAGCTTCAAATAGCTTTGATAATTCATAATCTTGCGGCACTAAAATCATGCTCACGTTGCGACATCCCAATCCGAAATAAGTAAATACATCCCTTCCTAATTCCTCCAAGTGATCAACCGTTTCATCCCCAGAAAGCAAGGCTATACTGTTGCGATTGCGCCGAATAATGTTCGGAACATGACTAAAATAATATTCAAAATGAGTGGCTGTGTTATTACTACCTGTAGCGATCGCTGCGTCGTAATCTTTAAGTCTATCTACAATTTCAAAATAAAATCTATTCCCTTCATTGATTTCGACAAGCGACTCAATCAGCCATGACATGAGCGTTTTGTCTTTGTCTGAATACTTTATCTGAGATATATGACCTACCAGATAGGTGCACATCACATCATGCCATCCGACCATCGGTATATTCCCTGCAAGTACCAACCCAACCTTTCTGCAAGCTATATTATCATCAATTTTGTAATGATTTATAACATTATTAATCGCAACAGGGGACAAGAATTCAGTCCTGATTGCTGATATTGCCTGTTTAATATTAGATTTAGAAAACCAAGGATTTTCAATCTCGGCCTTTTGGATTATAGCTTGGGTTCGATCGTCATCTAGTGATAGCAATCGATGTCCTAACTCGATAAGTGAAGCTATTCTATCTTGTAATGGTAACATGGATTTTCGTATTTGAAAGAATTATTCTGCTTCTTGCTCTTTGTCAATGATATCTTTGCGTGTGGCAACATAATTCTTCCATTTATCGAGAACTAGTTGCATATCTTCGGGTAATTCAGACTCAAAAAGCATATATTCGTTTGTCTGCGGATGTATAAATCCCAATGATTGGGCGTGAAGTCCTTGCCTCGGACATAAGGTAAAGCAATTCTCAACATACTGCTTATATTTATTGAATACAGTACCTTTTAAGATACGATCACCACCATAACGCTCATCATTAAAAATAGTATGTCCTATGTGTTTCATATGGACACGGATCTGATGTGTTCGTCCTGTTTCGAGCTTGCACTTGATAAGAGATACATAGTACATTCGGTCCATTATTTCCCAATGCGTAACAGCGTGCTTGCCTTGATCACCTTCAGGAAAAACATCATAGCAAAGCCTATCTCGCTCATGTCGGCCTATATTACCAGTGATGGTACCGCTATCGCCATCCATATCGCCCCATACCAGCGCAACATATTCTCTATCTATACTATGATCAAAAAACTGCTTTGCAAGATGGGTCATCGCATAGTCAGTTTTAGCTATCAATAGTAATCCCGAAGTATCTTTATCAATCCGATGAACGAGTCCTGGACGATCTTCTCTATTCCCTGGCAAAAGTGGTAAATCACTTTTTCTCATATGCCCGAGCAGTGCATTGACCAGTGTACCTGAATGATTCCCTACACCAGGGTGGACAACCATACCGGCTACCTTGTTAATCACCATTAGATATTCGTCTTCATATACAACATCGAGCGGAATTTCTTCTGCGACAAGTTCCTCGTTTTCATTAGGATTCGAAGGCAGGATCAACGTAATCTGATCACCTGGTTTGATCTTATAGTTGGATTTGATGGGCTTGTCATCCACCAAAACACACTCTAGTTTGATGGCATTTTGAACACGATTACGTGAGACTTTCTCCAGTTTGTCCATAAGATATTTGTCTATCCTAATAGGTTCTTGTTTAGGATCTACGATAATACGCTCATGCTCGTAGAGTTCGTCCGACGGCTCGAGATCTGATTGCTTAATGGCACCCATAAATGATTATTATTTTTTAATCTTCAAAAACACCAGTTATTCCGATGCTATAAACGATCATATTGGTCGGTCCACGCTTCGTTTGGAATGCATCAACGCTACTAGAAACGATATCTTCATAACTTGGTGCTAAATACTTGCTTTGCAGTCCTCCCATATAACTTGCCCGCAAATTTAGGTAAAAATCATCGGATATTACGACACTAGCCCCTAAAGCACCACCGATTGCTAAAGTTAGGTTGCTCTTTTCGGTAAAAAACGTGGATGACTCCTCATCATCTGTGAGCGTTTTAGATGTACCACTAAACATCCATTTACCACCCAAAAATCCCTCAACATATGGCTCAACTTTCCAGAACGAAACAGGTGTATAAAATCGTACAAAACCATGAATCCCTTGAATATTGGCATACGTTCTATAGTCAAAGTCTCTAAACACTACATCTACTTGCTCTAAAATCGTGGCTGAAGCCGAAGCATAGGGTGACCACTGATATTGGATACCCCAAAACAATGGTGAACTTGACTTAAGTTGTCGTAAATACCGAAACTCTAAGCCTATCATGGCATCTCGGTTAATGTTTTCACCAAATGTAGATAAAGGTCGAACGCCATTCACATTCAGCTCCAGCATATTGAGTTTGGGAACGTAATCTTGACTGTAAAGTGACCATGAAAGAAATATACAAGATATAAAAAGGCTGAACTTTTGGATGATTTTTAAACTCATACTGTTAACATTTAAAAGATAATATATATAACTCAATTTTGGCCTAAAGTGTTGAAAAAGTCAAAGGCCAATGTTGCGCCGAAAGGCACATCCAAGTTCCATAATCGAGTCTGTTTTGGCAATGCCAGGTATATTATCTATCAAATCATACAAAATATGTCTCATGTGTTCGTGATCACGGGCAGCGATCCTAATGTACAAGGTATAACTTCCACTTACGTAGTAACACTCAGTTACTTCGGCAATATTTTTGAGTGCCGCTATAATCCGCTCGGTATTGTGGTCACGATCCAAACTCAAGCCCGTAAATGATGACCAATCATAACCAAGTTTTTTCTCATTTAGAACTGGTTTAAAGCCCGAAAGAATCCCTAATTCTTGCAATTTATTGATCCGTTGATGCACCATCGTATTCGATATACCTAATTCCGTTGCCACTGAAGAGTACGGGATTCGCGCATCTTTTTCGAGGATAGATAAAATTCGCTTGTCGAAATGGTCAATTTGCATTTTTGTGATGTTGAATTAATTTTAATAAAGTCATATTAACTACAAATATAAACATTTTGTCATAATTTGACATTTCAATCATATTATTGACACATTTTTAACTCAAAATAAATACATACAGTTTAAATTTGACTTAATTTTGTCTCATTATTCATGGTAAAATCAAAACAGATGTCCACAATATCAACTTCACACGAGTCAGCCAATGCACAAGCTCTTATCGATCTAGAAGATCAGTATGGAGCACACAATTATCATCCACTACCAGCTGTCATCGAGCGTGGTGAAGGTGTGTTTGTTTGGGATGTAGATGGAAAGAGATACTTTGACTTTCTATCTGCCTATTCAGCTGTAAATCAAGGACATTGCCATCCTAGGATAGTAAAAGCGATGACAGACCAAGCGCAAAAATTAACACTCATTTCGAGAGCTTTTTATAATAATCTACTAGGAAAAGCTGAGAAATATCTTTGCGAAACCTTTGATTTTGATAAAGCATTGATGATGAATAGTGGCGCAGAAGCCGTAGAAACAGCCCTTAAACTTACACGTAAATGGGCGTATAAAGTAAAAGGTGTAGAAGAAAACCAAGCAGTTATTTTATTTGCCAATGGTAACTTTCATGGTCGAACGATTTCTATCATCTCTGCATCAAATGATCCTTCTAGTACCAAAGGTTTTGGCCCTTTTGTGCCAGGCGTTCAGAGAATTGCTTACAATGATTTACAGTCGCTCAGATTAGCTTTAGAAAGCAATAAAAATATAGCAGGATTTATAGTTGAACCTATCCAAGGTGAAGCAGGAGTTGTTGTTCCAGATGAGGGATATTTGGCTGAAGCTGCAGCACTTTGCCGTCTACATAATGTCCTATTTATAGCTGACGAAATCCAAACAGGCATTGCTCGAACAGGTAAACTTTTGGCAACATGTGGGAACTGTACATGTGAGAAATCTTGTCAAAATAAACCAGAAATCAAACCAGATATACTGATTTTGGGCAAAGCATTATCAGGTGGGACTTTTCCAGTGTCTGCTGTGATGGCTAACGATGAAGTCATGCTAACTATCAAACCAGGTGAACATGGATCCACTTTCGGTGGTAATCCTATCGCATGTGCTGTTGCTATAGAAGCATTGCAAGTTGTTAAAGATGAAGGACTTGCAGAAAATGCGGAACGAATGGGAGAGCTTTTCCGAGAAGGACTAAGGGCTATAGCTGAAAGAAACAAATTGATCACACTGGTCAGAGGCAAAGGCCTTCTTAACGCCATTGTCATTGATAAAACTGACGACTCAGAACTTGCATGGAATATATGTATGGAATTTAGAAACAATGGACTGTTAGCTAAACCAACACACGGCAATAAGATCAGATTAGCGCCACCGTTAGTCATCAATGAAGCGCAAATAAATGAGTCACTTGCCATCATCGAAAAATCACTTAACGCTTTTTTATAAGCATATTTATAGATATCGTATATTGTCCTTTCAAAATAGTTGATATGAGATACAAAATATTAGTTTTAATGGTGATATCCTTTGCAT